>NC_143023.1:32075000-32230000 GCF_057628025.1 Oncorhynchus mykiss
TGTTGTTTTGGCTCTTTACTCCAGCACTTTGGATTTGAAATGATACAGTGACAAAACGCAGACTGTCAGTGTTAATTTGAGGGCATTTTCATCCATATCTGGTGAACCGTTTAGAAATGACAGCACTTTTTGTACATAGTCCTCCCATTTTATGGGACCAAAAGTATTGGGACCAATTCACTTATATGTATTAAAGAAGTCAAAAGTTTAGTATTTGGTCCCATATTCCTAGCACGCAATGATTACATCACTGTTTTTGTTGTTTCACCTTATTTTGTGTCCAATCATTTTGGAGTCACTTTTAGTGTAAATAAGAATAGAATATGTTTCTAAGCACTTCTACAATAATGGGGATGCTACCATGATTCTGGTTAATTTTGAATGAATCGTGAATAATGATCACTGAGAAAGTTAGACACACAAATATCATACCCTGCGGAAAATGCTAACCTCCCCTGTTATTCTAATGGTGAGAGGTTTGCATGTCTTGGGGAAATGCTATTTGTAACTTTCTCACTCATCATTATTCACGATTCATTCAGGACTATCCGTAATCGTGGTAGCATTCACATGAATGTAGGAATGTGTAGAAATACATTCTATTCTTATTTGTGCCAATACTTTTGGTCCCCTAAAATGCGGGGACAAAAAGTGCTGTAATTTCTAAACGGTTCACCTGATATGGATGAAAATACGCTCAAATCAAAGCTTGACAGTTTAACCTCAGTATCATTTCAAGTCCAAAGTGCTGGAGTACAGAGCCAAAACAACACAAAATGAGTCACTGTCCCAAGACTTTTGGAGCTCACCGTATATTCCCACACTGAGGATGGAATAATACTGTGAAAAGGCCCTTTTAGTGTTAGAGCTGTTTGAAAATACTTTTGGAAAAAAATGGCTGCTTGTTTTTGTG
This sequence comes from Oncorhynchus mykiss, assembly GCF_057628025.1. Lineage (NCBI taxonomy): Eukaryota > Metazoa > Chordata > Actinopteri > Salmoniformes > Salmonidae > Oncorhynchus > Oncorhynchus mykiss. The sequence goes on from NC_143023.1 coordinate 32,075,914, forward strand.
GGATGGAGTTTTTGCCTGCCTGGTGAATATCTTTTTTATTGGTCTATTCACTAATTTACCGCCTGGTGACGTCCAAACCTCTCTGCCAATAACAGCTAGTTTTCAGTTTTCCACTCCACACTCATGAGAAATTGCTCTTTGCTAAATAGCTATTTTTGTTTATTTTTTGACTATTTTAATTGAAAACAATCACAGTAACATATTTAATTGTTAGCCAGAAATGATTTGATATTGAGATGAAAACGGCTGCGTTGGACCTTTTTTGATGGGTGATCTGATTTAAGGGTGAAGTGATTCAAGTGAGTTGGCTTTTCCAATCGAGGGGAGTGGTGTGGGAGAGAGGGGGAGGGTGCTGGGGAGTGGTGTGGGAGAGAGGGGGAGGGTGCTGGGGAGTGGTGTGGGAGAGAGGGGGAGGGTGCTGGGGAGTGGTGTGGGAGAGAGGGGGAGGGTGCTGAGGGCTGTGTGAATTTACAGATGGGACTTGTTGGCGGGGTGTGAAGTTGGAGATGTCTGGGTACAATTGCATGAGTTATTAATGCTAAAGATAAGTGACTGTGGACACATGGCACAAGGCATGGGAGTGGTCTTTCGGAATCCAGAGTCTGTCTGCATGGCTTGTGGTCCGTGCACTTCCGTGTGGCCTTTTCATCCAGTCTGTTTGCGCCTCTGTTCGTGTGTCTAACCTCAGTCCATCAACCTATAGTCACTTTTAAAAGCTACGTCATGACACAGTGTTCCCTAAAACATTTAGCAGTAAAACATTACCTGTCGTTAGCAATTAGCCAAAACATGAGCTGTCAGCCCAGGGTGTGTATGAAGAGTAGGGTGGAACACAGAGCACGGCACATAGAATTGAAGACCTACGCGGTTCATAGAAGGGACACTTATCTACCACTCCCATAAACAATTACATTCTTTCTCTCTGCAAGGTTCTGTTTGTTTTTCCGCTACTCAATTTGCTGACACATTTGTCATCTAGGATCCTCCCCCCCCTCCCCCCTCCACCTATTGTGTGGAGGTGTTGGCTCTATGTTCCATCAGCGCTTACTGCACTGTGTGCTGGTTAGCAGGTCCCTGTCTGGGATCCTGTATTTAAAGTGATGTTCGTGGTGATGTTGATATGTGTGTTTGTAAGTAGTGTTGCAGTTACCCTGGCTGACCAGCAGATGTCAGCACGCGTCTCACCATTTCTCTCTCTTTTCTCGTTCCCTCCAGGCCGGTGGGCCACTTACCTCAGGGCACCATGCTGACGATTAACACCAACCCCAACATCAGCATCAAGTCGGAGCCCGTGTCGCCCAACCGCGACCGCAGCACCCCATGCTCAACAGCTGGGGGTGGCGGAGGAGGGGGCCTAGTGACCATCACAGGGGCCCCTATGTCAGGCCAGTACCCAGGGGCCCTGCGCCTGGAGCCGTCCACCCTGCAGGGCCGCTCACCCGTCGGCAGCCTGAGCAGCAACGGCAGCTCCTACGAGGGTGACCGGGACAATGGGGCCCAGGGGCAGGCCCAGGACTTCCACCACCAGGGAGGGGCCTCCTCGGCCATGGGGCTCCTGAGGCCCTCGTCCACTCAGGAGCAGCAGGAGCAGGAGGGGGCCAACGTGAAAAGAATGAGACTGGACACCTGGGTCACATAGATGTGTAGAACAAGAGAGTGAAGGGGAGAGATGCACCATCCCACACCCTTTTACCGTATGTACAGTAAATGCTGACCTCACACCCATGCCTCCACAACACACAAACACACACACATGCACCGGACACGCCCATTTGCGCATGCTCTTATACTCTTGCACACAATCTTTCTCTCACAAATGTATGCATTGACACACAAGCTGCATACTGTTTTACGCTATATTGTACTACACACACACACACACACACACACACACTCTCACACAAACACCCTCTATAGGGGCAGAGTTACCGAACCAGGGATTACATGTCAACATAGTGTGTTGGACAAGATTAGGATTGGAATGAATGAGTTCTCTTTTGATCAAGCAGGCTCGGCCTCCTTTTCGTTTTGAAGGGACAGAGAGCAGCTACAAAACTGACTGACTATTGACTGACTAATGACATTGCTGGGTTTTCTCTTCACCCTCTACATCACATAATACACACCTGGTATCCTCCTGTCTTTTATCCACAGTAGGTCTCTAGTCCAGCTGCACTGCTCTGTTGAGAAACAGTAGAACAACCAAAATGAATCCACTTCTTTGTATCTGCCCAGTGGCACTGTTATATCCAGCTTTTGGTGTTTTTGTAAAGAGTATGAGATTGGTGAATGAGATTTTAACTTTTTTTTAATATATTGCGTCCTCTCTCTGTCTGACTGTTGTCCATCAACCATCTTTAAATTTCTATTAACATTTCTGTTTTAGATTTGAGAACCTGAAATTCACTGAGTCAATCTGATTAGCTATCCATTTTATAAGACAGGATTTACTCTTCTAAAGTGGACGATCCTTGTTTTGTTTAGTTTTAGCCAGGTATTTAATCTGAAACATCGATACCTTATCTAGGTCAAATACTGTTTTATCAGGGAAGGGCTGCACTAGCTCTATGACACATGCTACAGATACCTACCGATCAACTTCAGATGCTGCGTGCGTTTCCTGTTCTGTGATATTTATTTCAAATGCTCTTTTTGTGTGGTTTTTTTGTTGTTTTTTTACTACCTTCTTGACTTTTCGATTTTCACCACGCTCAAATCCATCCATCCACACACACACAAAAATATTTTTGTTAAACAATGCCTGTGTTTCAGAAGGCTCTGAATAGGAGATGTAAACTGGGAGAAAAAGTGAAGAACTGTGTATATAAACAATTTGTTCTGTTTCCTTCTGTATGGCTTTTGTATAGCAGGGACATCGTTTTTTGAGGGTAAACATATAGAGCATATAAATATATATTTAAACAGCAGCGATAGCAGATTTTGAGAGTAAGTGATGAACTGCATACGATGCAGAGAAAACGATAGATGACAGGGATTGTATATAGAAATATATGTTCACATATGTTCAGCAGGATATCCCTAAAAGCTAATGTGTTGATTCTCAGTGGATCGGGTCTTTCTATTTATGTGTGTACATAAGTGTACTAGGTTGCAAAGCCAGGTGAGGGTGCTAGAGGGACAGAAAAGGAAGTAGCAGTGGATTGGACTGTTTGAGTGAGCAGTGGAGTACTCTGATGGAGCGCACTTTAACCCCTTCCTCCCCCCAAGCCCCCAAAATGCCCCCTCTCTTTAAAAGCCAGGTGTCCTCCAGAAAGGGACAGTCATGTCTGCATGTCCTCAGGCACGTCAAACTCATTCAACACACACAAACACATTTTCACACATTAGCCAGACAAGTATCCCCTGTTTTATTTATTTTTATTTTATTTTACCTTTATTTAACCAGGCAAGTCAGTTAAGAACACATTCTTATTTTCAATGACGGCCTAGGAACAGTGGGTTAACTGCCTGTTCAGGGGCAGAACGACAGATTTGTACCTTGTCAGCTTGGGGGTTTGAACTTGCAACCTTTCGGTTACTAGTCCAACGCTCTAACCACTAGGCTACCCTGCCGCCCCCTGTGCTTTCTGTTAGAGGAGAGTTCTCTGGCCACATGAAGTAATTACAGCATTTCACTCATTGAACCGTAGTGTAAACTCGACCGCTCCCTACCAGTGACTTAAGACAAGTCCATCTCACACTCATTTGACCCCTGCCACTATCAATTTTCTGCCAAAATGCCTCATTGCTCCACACACTCAAACACCATACTCGCATATACTCTGCACTCCGTCCAGAACAGGTTCAAATGACCTCCCATTGGCTCTTTATCGTTTTATATCGTTGTAGTTGTTGCTGTAGGGATTGTGCAGCCTGACTCGTCAGGAGTCTAGACAATCGTCTAGAGGTGGATGGCAGAGAGAGAGAGAGTGATCACGCCTGCCGGTATATTCACACACCCTTAGACTGTAAGACTGTTGTGTCCTGAGCTTTGAACAAAACGTTGACCCTGATGTTTTTTTTATAATAATGGTAGCCATGTCTTGAATAGGGCCACATGCCATGAAGCAATGTTTCATACCTAGACTAATTGGTGACTAGCGGAAGCAGACGATGGGGTTGGTTAGTACTATGGACACTGGCCAATCGAGGTGTTGTATAAAGCCCTGACATTATCTCAGAACAACACTATGGGTCACTGTAATCACAAATGAAAAGACAATCGTCATGACAATAGTTAACCTGCGCCCCCATATTCCCCATATATAATGAATGATGTTTAGAGAATCTCACTTTCCAGTGTTAATTTGTGCTGGTGACAGTTCTATTGTCTGTTTTTATTATAATTGTTCTATGATAATTGATATTATTACTGTTAATATTATCATTATTGTGACCATCGATGGTAATTGTAATGATGATATAGAAAAGGCAATTTTATTTTTTGCGGTTTTGTGTAGGTTAGGAATCTTGTTTTATTTGAATTTTATTTTATTATATATAAATATATTTTTGTTTTGTTTTCATTTTTTGTTTAGTTTTTTCTTCAAAGGGTGTACTAAAATTGCACGATTTATGACGTAAAACAAAACGGCTGTAGTAATATTAGTACATGTGAGATCATGAAAGGTGGTAAACAAGTTTAATATAATAACCAGTTCAATGCTGCAATTTTTTGTCAAATGTACAAAACTTAGTCTACAGATAGTAAAGTGAGGACAATTTATTTCTGACCAGACACAAAGATGTCAATGCATGGGCATAACACAAACAAAGAATGAATCCTATTATAGGAAATGCAAATGAAATGTAATATCAATAAGAATATACATCACACAGAAATAAAATAGAAATTGAAGAAAAAATTATAGCTAATATATTGTGTTCGGCTAGTCTGCTTTTTGTTGTAAACAAAATGAACTTTTTTGTTGTTTTTGGAGAATGATATACAATTTGTGTATATTTTCATAAATAAAGTATGCACTGATGTTATTACAAATTCTATACTGCTTTTACAAAAAGTGTTTGTTATTGTACCAAAGTATCCATTTGTCCCTTCTTTACCCTCCCCTTTTTGCGTATGTTTTATGGTATTTTATATATTAAATAGACAAGTTGACCTACAAAAAGGTTTGGTTTGTTATTATGATTTACATTAGAATGTGCATTTGTGTTGTTCACCATCAAAACATATGATAATTTATCAATACAAACTTGTTCTCTGAAAAAAGTTTTCTGAAACGTGATTTATCAGCTATGTTTGGTAAGTGACAGAAAATATGGGACTGTTGAGAGAGTAGTTTATTAACTGCTCACATCTGAGCATCTGTGAAGTGGAATGATGTATTTTCACCATAAGATGTCATCACATGTGCTGGTAATGCTTTGGGCATCATTATCACGTGTTCAGATCTACTGAATTATTTTAAGCCTAAACCTAAACCAAATTTGTTCTGGTTTTTCTTAGTTTTATCAAATGGAAATGTTTCTAGAAATAATTTATTATTTCGAATCACATTTAAAGCATTCCATTTTTCGCAAGCGAAGTGATAAACTTAATTGACTTAAACTGCATGTTATGTGAGACACTATGCCACGGTATTTGAATGACATAACTAAGATTAATACAAAATAAAACTAATGTTGATATAAAATTCTTCTGTTTCTAAATCATAACTGTCATGGGAGGAAAAGAGAAAGTCAAATGAACTTGGAAGGAGAGACTTGGGAGAGTTGTCATGGAGAAATGTTGTATTGAGGCATCTATTCACTGCATGATAACTTTTCCACTGACATAATCTCTACTTATTTAAAGAAGTGCAAGATTTCAGTTTCTAAATGTATCATTGGACATTTAAATTGCACAGTAAACAAATAGTTAATAAATAAGACCCTGTTTAGTCCCAATTTTCTGAATGAGAGAGAGATTAAGTAACGAGACAAGAGGATTGGAGCGAGGGGTGTAATTTCCCCTCCTCCAGACAGTTGACCATAGTGTCAGCTGGAAGTGGCAGCTGTTCTGTCCTGTGTGGCCCATGAGCACATGTCTCAGACACACACTTCTGTCTCCAGTGGCAATGGCCAACTAATAATCATGTCTAATCCAGACCACTCAGTCTGTGGCAGTATACCTTGCAGGTTAGTGTTTTTTGTCATGAATCTTATTCTGGAGGCAGCTCTGCAGAGTGGTCACTAGCTGGCGCAGCCACAAAGTAATACAATCTGATTTGAAACCTAACCTTAACCACACTGCTAACCCTAATGCCTAACCTTAAATGTAGACCAAAAATATCATTGTTCATGAATTATTACAATTTAGCCAATTTTGACTTTGCAGCTGGCCTAAGGGGAAATCACTCAGTTCTGCCTCCAGGACAAGACTCATGACAATAAGCGCCAACCTACGTATATATCATCCTTTTATCACTATTTACGGAGAGCAAGCGTGTGTGTGTGTGTGTGTGTGTGTCACGTGGCCAGCGATGAGCCAGGGTGTGGCTCCACTATTGCAATCAAGGTCATTGGCTGGACGTGTGTGATTATTTCTGTTACCCAGTTGCTGATTGCCAGACATGACTTTATCTCATCATAAGGGGACCTTTTTCTGTGAGAATGATTCACACATTCTTTGGAGCAGCTGATGTGGTTGTGAGATAGCAGCTGGAGCCAAACCCTGTCAGATGCGGCTCTGTCTAAAGTGCTTTGTCGTTTGTCCTTGGTAAGTGGCACTTGTCCTTAGTGATGTATTCATACTATTATTTGAGTCTAACAGAATGAGTACATACTGTATATGCATCAGGTTTCACTGATTTAATATATCTTTCTATTCTGTTTACAACATGGCACGTATAACATTTATTTTCCTTATAGCCCATTGTTTGCAAGGGGTGGGCCAGTTGAAACTTTAGAACAGAGAAAAGGAAGGCCAGCTAAGGAGCCACCCCTTCCTCCGTCTGATTTTACAGGTCTTCCGTCACATGGAGTAAATCAACAGAATGGGAATAATGGATGACAGATGGTCGTCGAAGGAGAGCAAACACACTCCCTGTAGAGATCTGGTATAGTTTTTACATTCCTCCTGTGTCAAATCCACACACACACACCAGCCCTGCAGCTGAGCCCCTCCCCCCAGGTTAGCCAGAATGGCCCAGCTGAAATGGCGCCTCTGGTCGCAGCCGGACATAGTGACCAAGCACTTTCAGCCTCTTGCATCAGATATGGTCATCCTGGCTGTTTGTCAGGAAACTATTCTTCTATTAATAGCACTGGGCATGTGTTCCTGGGATAGACATAGCTTGTCCATCCACAATATCTCTTTCTATAAGTATTGTTATTTCATATACTGTAGATCATCTTGTGCCTATATAACCTAGTTAGTTTATTCTTATTCCCTGAACGGAATATATAAAGTTGTATTGCCATAGCTAGTTATAAGGCTGACTGGGAGCCATAGACATGAGAGAATAAGAGCATGCCAGACAGCTGCCGTAATGCCATTCCAGCACCCAGCCTTTCTCTCTGTGAATGGCTGTGGCTTCCCCCTTTATTCAATCAGTCATTGCACAGACTTGGGCAGTGAGCAGGCAACCGGCAGCTAAAATAGCCAACATTGTTCTGAAGACTGACTAATGAATGACAAAAAAAGGGGGAAGGAAGGCCGTGAGGCGGGGAGAGGAGGTGGTGAGGGGAGGTCATCCATTGTTCCTTTTGCCCATTTTCTCCCTCGGTCTTCCCATGGGATGGTTGTTTGTTATGGAGGGCCCAGTGCGTCTTTGTTAGCTAGCGTGCTTTGAGGTCAGTAAAGCTGGGATGGTGCCAAATCTCACCTCCCACACCGGCCCTGGGTCTCACTCACTTTAATGTAATACACAGAGGAAACAGATAGATGCTGAAGGAGAAGCCAGCTGTTTTCTTGGCCTGGTCTAAGGGTATACTTTCCTCTGAGCTTCATCCAGATTTCAACAGACACTGGATAATTATTCTCAGAACCCGTTGTGCGCTGGTCTTTCCTCTATCAGAAGAGACACATACCCTGGATAATAGACCGTCATTGTAAAATAACTGACAGTTTCTTAACTGACTTGTTTAGTTAAATAAACGTCAAATAAAACAAAAAAATGGACCGTGGTGTGTTTTTGTTTATATTTCTGTTTTTCTCCCTTCATTTTTCAAAAGCTTTTTGTAAATATTTCAATGTAGAGTAATATCAAACGTGCATCATGAAATAAGTCCTACACAGTTCTTAAGCAAAAAATAAAATGTATAAACATATTTGTCAATTTGTTTTATTTTTCCAGGTATGTTTTTTTTGTGTGCATTTCTAGAGAGAGAACACTAGCCAAAGAACAACACACGTTTATTTTTGCTGTAATCGTGAACAAAGCATAACTAATATGGTACCATGTTGTTTCATTGTATGTTAGTTATACATTGTGACACTGTGTTGTGAAACGCTTTAATAAAATGAAGGCAAACTGTTCTTCTGGGATTTCAAACCATGCACTGCTGAACATCTAGACAAATGGCTACCCAGACTATTCACCCCCCCCACCACTGCCACTCTCTGTTGTCATCTATGCATAGTCACTTTAATTAACACTACCTACATGTACATACTACCCAAACTAACCGGTGCCCTGCACATTGACTCTGTACCGGCACCGCCCGGTATATATTGTTATTTTTTTTACTGCTCCTCTAATTACCTGTTACTTTTATCTCTTATTCTTATCTGTATTTTTTTAAACTGCACTGTCAGTTAGGGGCTCGTAAGTAAGCATTTCACTGTAAGGTCTAAACTGGTTGTATTCAGCGCATGTGACTAATACAATTTGATTTGATTTGCTGCTTGTAGTGTGTGAGTTGAAATATCAAATGATAATCATAAATAACTCTTCAATGGAGTAAGTCAAAGGGTTATGAATACCTTCTGAAGGCACAGCTGGAGTCCTTATCAAATGGACTTAAGATGTTAAGATAACAGTTGCTGCTAGAAAAAACAAGCTCCCAGGCCTTGGTTCTCACTTTTGCTCTAATTGATTTCCTTCAATCAGTGCAATCAAATCAACTATCAATTAATGGCAGTTCAGAATGCTTTGACTTTCAAATGTCCTTTCTTTGGTTTTTAATTAAGTTACTTTTGTTCTTCAAAGGGGGGAGGCAAAATAAACAAATGCTATTCAAACATCAATTTGTAAAACTTACAAAAAATGGCCCTCAATGTCTTGAAATGGAGTAGGTACACTGGTGGTTAGTGCCACAAGCACAACTTTTTGGTTTTTGAAAACAGCATAAATATTTGACGGTCTGTGCTATCTCGCATCCTTGGGACGTCCCTACCCCATTGAAGTTGACATTTTAAATGGTGTAGGTAAGGATTATGGTTATAGTTAGGGTTTAGGGTAGGGACATCCCAAGGATCCCGGAGAGCACTGAATTGTCATGACATTCTGTGACATAGTACATTCATGTTTGGATGAAATTATCGTTTCATTTACTTTCCACTGTGAGGATCAATGTGAATCAATGCTCAAATTCAAAGCCTGTAAAATGTAAATAGTTTTACACTCTCAGTAACACTTGTTACTTCTACTTTACTCCTTTATAGAAACCATGCTGAAATTGTTCCTATTCTTCCCCAGATGACCAGGAGTCTCCATCTTCAGAACCTTCAGAAGTAACATTCACACCCTCTACCACATCTTTACAAACCAGCTGCTTCACCTGTGAGGGCATCTGTTTGTCCTCTTCTTCAAGGGTGGAAGCTTCAGGTGTGTCGCTGTCCATCTTTGTGTTCCAATTAGTTGCCTGTGGATTATCCAAATCCACCCAGGATAGGTTGTTAGCCAAGACTAGGTTCTGATTGGGTAGCTCGGTCACATGGTCATATGGCTCATCCGGTTGATAGGGGGCTCCTGTCTCCAGATTGGAACCCCAGAAGTTGTTGTGTACACCAGAGCTGAGGAAGCTGTGGAGGTCCTGGCCTTCGCTGTCAGTTTTGGATGATCTCTCGGAGTCTCTCTTGTGACCTGCAAAAGGATCTCCAGATTCCAGGTGTTTGTTTGGACTTTCTAAGACTTCCCATTCATCTGTCTGAAGACATTCATTACTTGCCTGATAGCTAGTGACCTCTTCTGCAGAATGTTCAATAAGAGTATTGCAATCCTCATAGTGAGAGACTGCCACATTTAACAAGTCTTCCTGATCTGCAGTTAGATTTGCTTTGGTGACAGGTTGCAAATACTGGCTTGCATTTGGTGACTCATCATCTGTGCTGTTGGACTCTTCTATATCCAAGTTGTTCATGTCGGTTTGACTCTCAGGCCTGCTGTTTAAACTGCTGTAGATAGAATGGCTTTCAGTGAAGTCTGCATGAGTCGACATATAAAGGTTCTGGTCATCCTGTCCTTCTATTTTGTCTGGTACAGCTTCAGTTCCCAGTCCCCCACTGAATACCTTACCTTGAGCCAAATATTCTTCTTTGGATATTTCTACTGAACCTTCTCTAAGAGATGTGTGATCAGATGTCATTAGAATCCTAGAGTGCACCGAATACATAACCTCTGAGGAAATACACTCTTGTTCAGACTGATTCAGTTTCTCTGCACCTGGAGGTATACGCTCTTGTTCAGACTGATTCAGTTTCTCTCCACCTGAAGGTATACACTCTTGCTCAGACTGATTCAGTTTCTCTCCACCTGAAGGTATATGCTCTTGCTCAGACTGATTCAGTTTCTCTGCACCTGAAGGTATATGCTCTTGCTCAGACTGATTCAGTTTCTCTCCACCTGAAGGTATATGCTCTTGCTCAGACTGATTCCGTTTCTCTGCACCTGAAGGTATACACTCTTGCTCAGACTGATTCAGTTTCTCTCCACCTGAAGGTATATACTCGGACTCAGATTGATTCATTTTCTCTCCATCTGAGGGTATATGTTCTTGCTCACATATATCCAGTGTCTCTCCGCCTGAAGTTATATCCTCTTGTTCAGATTGATTCAGTTTCTCTCCGTCTGATGGTATGTGTTCTTGCACATATAGATTCAGTTTCTCTCCACCTGAAGGTATATACTCTGACTCAGATTGATTCATTTTCTCTCCGTCTGTTGGTATGTGTTCTTGTGCATTTACGTTCTGTTTCTCTCCGCCTGAAGTTATATACTCTTGTTCAGATTGATTTAGTTTCTCTCCGTTTGAAGGTAAATGCTCTGGCTCGGATTGATACATTTTCTCTCCATCTGAAGTTATATACTCTGGCTCAGATTGATTTAGTTTCTCTCCTCCTGAAGGTATCTTCTCTTGTTCAGATTGATACATTTTCTCTCCACCTGAAGGTATATACTCGGGCTCGGATTGATTAATTTTCTCTCCACCGAAAGGTATATTTTCTTGCCCAGATTGATTCAGTTTCTCTCTGATTGAAGGTAAATGCTCTGGCTCGGATTGATACATTTTCTCTCCATCTGAGGGTATATGTTCTTGCTCACATATATCCAGTGTCTCTCCGCCTGAAGGTATATCCTCTGTCTCAGATTGATTCAGTTTCTCTCCGCCTGAAGTTATATCCTCTGTCTCGGATTGATTCAGTTTCTCTCCGCCTGAAGGTATATCCTCTGTCTCGGATTGATTCAGTTTCTCTCCTCCTGAAGTTATATCCTCTGTCTCGGATTGATTCAGTTTCTCTCCACCTGAAGGTATATCCTCTGTCTCGGATTGATTCAGTTTCTCTCCACCTGAAGTTATATCCTCTGGTTCGGATTGATTCAGTTTCTCTCCACCTGAAGTTATATCCTCTGTCTCGGATTGATTCAGTTTCTCTCCACCTGAAGTTATATCCTCTGTCTCGGATTGATTCAGTTTCTCTCCGCCTGAAGTTATATCCTCTGTCTCGGATTGATTCAGTTTCTCTCTGATTGAAGCTAAATGCTCTGGCTCGGATTGATACATTTTCTCTCCATCTGAGGGTATATGTTCTTGCTCACATATATCCAGTTTCTCTCCGCCTGAAGGTATATCCTCTGGTTCGGATTGATTCAGTTTCTCTCCACCTGAAGTTATATCCTCTGTCTCGGATTGATTCAGTTTCTCTCCGCCTGAAGGTATATCCTCTGTCTCGGATTGATTCAGTTTCTCTGCACCTGAAGGTATATCCTCTGGTTCGGATTGATTCAGTTTCTCTCCACCTGAAGTTATATCCTCTGTCTCGGATTGATTCAGTTTCTCTCCGCCTGAAGGTATATCCTCTGTCTCGGATTGATTCAGTTTCTCTCCACCTGAAGGTATATCCTCTGGTTCGGATTGATTCAGTTTCTCTCCACCTGAAGTTATATCCTCTGTCTCGGATTGATTCAGTTTCTCTCCACCTGAAGTTATATCCTCTGTCTCGGATTGATTCAGTTTCTCTCCACCTGAAGTTATATCCTCTGGTTCGGATTGATTCAGTTTCTCTCCGCCTGAGGGTATATACTCTTGCTCAGATTGATTCAGTTTCTCTCCACCTGAAGTTATATCCTCTGTCTCGGATTGATTCAGTTTCTCTCCTCCTGAAGGTATCTTCTCTTGTTCAGATTGATTCAGATTCTCTCCATCTGAGGGTATGTGTTCTTGCACAGATAGATTCAGTTTCTCTCCGCCTGAGGGTATATACTCTTGTTCAGATTGATTCAGTCTCTCTCCGCCTGAGGGTATATACTCTTGTTCAGATTGATTCAGTCTCTCTCCGCCTGAGGGTATATACTCTTGTTCAGGTTGATTCAGTCTCTCTGAGGGTATATACTCTTGATCAGGTTGATTCAGTTTCTCGCCGCCTGAGGGTATATACACTTGCTCAGGTTGATTCAGTCTCTCTGAGGGTATATACTCTTGCTCAGGTTGATTCAGTCTTTCTGAGGGTATATACTCTTGTTCAGATTGATTCAGTCTCTCTGAGGGTATATACTCTTGTTCAGATTGATTCAGTCTCTCTGAGTGTATATACTCTTGCTCAGGTTGATTCAGTCTCTCTCCGCCTGAGGGTATATACTCTTGCTCAGATTGATTCAGTTTCTCTCCACCTGAAGTTATATCCTCTGTCTCGGATTGATTCAGTTTCTCTCCACCTGAAGTTATATCCTCTGTCTCGGATTGATTCAGTTTCTCTCCACCTGAAGTTATATCCTCTGTCTCGGATTGATTCAGTTTCTCTCCGCCTGAAGTTATATCCTCTGTCTCGGATTGATTCAGTTTCTCTCCTCCTGAAGGTATCTTCTCTTGTTCAGATTGATTCAGATTCTCTCCACCTGAAGTTATATCCTCTGTCTCGGATTGATTCAGTTTCTCTCCGCCTGAAGTTATATCCTCTGTCTCGGATTGATTCAGTTTCTCTCCTCCTGAAGGTATCTTCTCTTGTTCAGATTGATTCAGATTCTCTCCATCTGATGGTATGTGTTCTTGCACAGATAGATTCAGTTTCTCTCCGCCTGAGGGTATATACTCTTGTTCAGATTGATTCAGTCTCTCTCCGCCTGAGGGTATATACTCTTGTTCAGATTGATTCAGTCTCTCTCCGCCTGAGGGTATATACTCTTGTTCAGATTGATTCAGTCTCTCACCGCCTGAGGGTATATACACTTGCTCAGGTTGATTCAGTCTCTCTGAGGGTAAATACTCTTGCTCAGGTTGATTCAGTCTCTCTGAGGGTATATACTCTTGCTCAGGTTGATTCAGTCTCTCTGAGGGTATATACACTTGCTCAGGTTGATTCAGTCTCTCTGAGGGTAAATACTCTTGCTCAGGTTGATTCAGTCTCTCTGAGGGTATATACTCTTGCTCAGGTTGATTCAGTCTCTCTGAGGGTATATACTCTTGCTCAGGTTGATTCAGTCTCTCTGAGGGTATATACTCTTGCTCAGGTTGATTCAGTCTCTCTGAGGGTATATACTCTTGTTCAGATTGATTCAGTCTCTCTGAGTGTATATACTCTTGCTCAGGTTGATTCAGTCTCTCTGAGTGTATATACTCTTGCTCAGGTTGATTCAGTCTCTCTCCTCCTGAGGGTATATACTCTTGCTCAGATTGATTCAGTCTCTCTGAGTGTATCTGCACTACCTCCTCACTGTATAATATGTCTTGTGTCTGGGGAAGTTCAGTGTGAGACTCAATTTGAAGACTCAGTACTGACTCGCTCTCAATCATCTGCCCAGTAAAGTGTTCACTGTAACTGGATATAGATAAATTCTCTAGCTCTTGCTCCACCAATCTATCAATTCTTTCTTCATTATAGTCCTCATCAGAGCACACCATGGAGTACTCTCCAGGTTCTGTAAGTTCCTCATAGGATTGCTCCTCTTCTGCCTCCTGAATCAACTGATCTACAGCATTCTCCTCATCGTTCTCCTGTGGAGCATGCTCCTTTGTTTGGCTAGCATCCATGTCCTCTTGGTGAGTGGAGCCCATGTTACTTTCCTGATCTATGACATCCCCTTCTGACTCTTCATACAGATATTCCATGGTGTCAAACTGTTTGGACTTGCCTTCGCCCCAGGTGTCTGTTCCTGTCTGGCAAACCTCCCTGTCCTCTTCACCATCACTGGAGTCACTCTCGCCCATGTGTGAAGCCTGAGTGTTGACATCTGTCTCGTCACTCTTGTAACGGATCAAGGGGTGTGTGTCGGCTAGTGTGTTGTCCTGAGCATAGCTGTCGCCTTCTAGCTCAGCCCTCCATGATACAGAATTATTTTGACAGTAGTTTGCCTCATCATGATCCTCTTTGTCATTGTCGGATATATTCAGTTTCTCTCCGCCTGAAGGTATATGCTCTTGCTCAGACTGATTCAGTTTCTCTCCGTTTGAATTGATATACCTTTGCTCAGACTGATTCAGTTTCTCTCTGCCTGAAGGTATTTGCTCTTGTTCAGACTGATTCAGTTTCTCTCCGTTTGAATTGATATACCTTTGCTCAGACTGATTCAGTTTCTCTCTGCCTGAAGGTATTTGCTCTTGTTCAGACTGATTCAGTTTCTCTCCGTTTGAATTGATATACCTTTGCTCAGACTGATTCAGTTTCTCTCTGCCTGAAGGTATTTGCTCTTGCTCAGACTGATTCAGTTTCTCTCTGCCTGAAGGTATTTGCTCTGTCTCAGACTGATTCAGTTTCTCTCCGCCTGAAGGTATTTGCTCTTGCTCAGACTGATTCAGTTTCTCTCTGCCTGAAGGTATATGCTCTGTCTCAGACTGATTCAGTTTCTCTCTGCCTGAATGTATTTGCTCTGTCTCAGACTGATTCAGTTTCTCTCTGCCTGAAGGTATTTGCTCTTGCTCGAATTGATTTAGTTTCTCTTCATTTGAAGGTATATATTCTTGATCAGACCGATTGGGTTGGGCTTCTCTGTTATTCCACATCTCTTCCTCTTTCATATGATACTTTCCGTCTTTCCAATCATCCATTCTTTCTCCAATTCCATTCTCTTCATTGTACCCTCTCACTCTATCCCATTCATCCTTTACATCCCCATTGGGGTTCAGTGCATGTTGTTCCTCACGTTTGTTAGACATATCATTTTCATCATCCACTTTTGTGAAATTTATGTCACCTTCCTCCACTCTTTCAACATGGTGAAATACCTCTTCTGACCTGTGAGAAGCTTGAGCAGATTCAGATGAGATCATCTCCTCTTGGTTGAACTTATCGATTCTTTCTGTCATATCATTTTCCTTAATGAATCCTCCTAATCTTTCACGATCATCCTTACCATACCCATAGGGGTGCAATTCATCTTCCAATTGCTCCTCATGTTTGTTAGACATATCATTTTCATCCTCTTTTGGGAGATGAATAACATCTTCCTCCAGTCTTTTAACATGGCGAAATGCCTCTTCTGAACCGTGGGAGGCTTGAGTAGATTCATATGACATATTGTCCTCTTGGTTGAGCTCTATTGACTTGTTGTAACTTTTCCCCGCCCCATACTCAAAAGCTTGACTGCTTGTGAAGGTCTCAAATGCTTGTTCTAGCACTGATGCAGTTTCAGATTCCAAGCCTTCATTTCCCGCCCATTCAGCATCTTTCTTTGTTGTTTCAAGATCTCTTTCCTTTGATGCATTCATGGGACCGTAAGGCATATCTAGTAGAGGTTCCTCTTTTTCAAAAGATATTTCAAAAGGTACATCATTATCATCATTCGCTGAGAAAGCAGAATGTGCCCCTGTCACCGAACCTGCTCTCTCATAGCTCACTGAAGGGCTGTAGAGCTCTTGAGCATCAGTGCTGAACACAGTTGGCATACTGAAGCTGGTCTCGACCCGGTGACTCATGGCAGATTCCAGAACGGGTTTCTCTTCAGCAAACCAGGTTCTGACTATGTTCTGATCCTCTTCCTCCTTTTCCATATCCCACATGGATTGTTCCTTGTGGTCAGATCCAAGCAAAGATACAACATCAGCTCCTGCCTCTTCAGTGGGAGGTGAGAGAGGCTCAGCATAGTTGACTTCTTTATGGACATCTTGGGGTCTGAAGTGGTCGACTGAAATTCCGTCCTGTGGTACTTTGGGGTAAGGCGTTGAACAACTTACCTGGTAGTTGGACCCTACCCCAAAGTCGATATGCTCTTCTGTCTTTCGACAACTCTCAGGTGTTTCTTTCAGGGTTACCCGATTTTGAGTCCAGATTGGTGATGCGGACATCATTGTCACATTGGATCGTGGGCTTGCTCTATGGATGGTAGAGATGGGCCTGATCATGTGACTGGTAGGCAGCTGTGTCTGGAAGCTTTGCTTAACCCCTCGGGAGCTGGGCACTCCATCTGTGAATGACATAGGAAGATTATTGAATAGGTACACCATACATAATGGTACTGGGTAGGCCACAGGCCAGGGGCTATTGTAGATAGACATCAATAAGGTTGAAATGACACTGACAGTAATCTTAACAATACCAGGAAACATTCACCAATGCTTTGATTGTAAGACAAAAAGCAATCTCTGTCTATTCCAAAATGTCTTCAGTTTTATCTTAGGTTGACAGAGATCTCGAAACCCCATCCCAAAGGCAATATTAGGAGACATGTTCTCCTGAACAGAGGTTAGACAGTAATGGAGAGATATTGATCATGACTTCCTTCCCCTCCAGTCTGAATTACCGGAAAGCAAAGCCATATGGCTCAATGACCTTTGGGGACTCTAGGTAGCTTGCGTTACAGAGCACAAAGCGTCTAGCTCAGCCCCCTAACCAACCCACACCATCCCCCACTCGTTTTGGTCTAATGTGAATATATACACTGTACAGTGCAGAGTCAGGACTCGCCCACCTTAAGTATGAGGAAGATTCCTTTTGGTTTACAGTACAATTATACAGTAACAGGAGTACATGTCATGGAGGTGTTGGCTTTGACAGCTATCAATATCATGTTGTATTACAACACAGTCACTAATCTAGCTGGCAGATTCCTGTATGAAGTGATCATTTACCAGAGATGTAGGTACTCCTTAGCTGATTTGTTGAAGAGAAATCCCCCTTCAGACTTTCATTGTCCAGTAAAGCGCTGAAGGAAAAGAGCAGACACAGACAAACGAGAGAAGGATTCATAAAGGGAAAGTGATGTAACATTTTTTTGCAACACTATCTAGAAAATCTTATGTCCTGGTTAGAAGCAGCTTGAATACTAATGTGACGAATAACCAAAATAATTTGTACTTTGGCCACACTAGGGGGTATTCTGAAATGATGTGTCATAGGGTGGGGTGAGAGGAGTGAAGTGGGAGGGCTTTTGTTGCCAACATGAGATCTGTTGTTATGGAAATGTGGGGACGACATTGTCATTTGACGAGCCATCTGCTGTGCATACCACTGCCATCAATTCCCCCTCTCACACACTCACAGCCTAAAATATAGGCATGCACGCCCTGACATTCTGATTAGCCCAAGCAGAACTAATACCATTTGTATTCACAGATGTGGACCATGCCCATTCCAACACACATTCAAACCAGCATCTCTAATGAAACAATACTTAGAAATACTTATAAACTGGTGGACATGTATATCCCAATATGATCCCAGAATCACATTCCAAGTGTTGCTCAATGTGTTCTGTTGCGCATTGGGATCTACTGTATAGGTGCCGATAATATGAATTTGATGCATTTACGAAATCTCTTTTGAGACTTGCTGTCTGCTTCTCCCCCTGCCTCTTATTCCTGTTCCTCTAGACTCCCATAGCTCATACGTTGGTCATCCCCTGCTGATACCTTGGGGTGACTATGGAGGGGGAAGAGACCAAGGGAAAGAGAAAGGCGCCACTATAGAGGCCCATATAAAGTTACCCTGCTCAAGACAGCTGAGACTGGCCTTTTCAAGGGGATGACCTTTTGGGTCAGACGGCTGAGCCCTATTGGACAACAGGCCTTGGACATCTACATATTGTTCCACATTCTCACAGGGGGAGGGGTGATGGGGCCCAGTCTGAACTTCCAGTTGAAAAGCCATCTTTGAATGTGATAAACTAGACATCTGAATCAGCATGGACATGGGGGCTAATAATGACGGCTTTCTCACAAATCGGTAGAAAAGTAAAAAGAAAAAGAACATGTTTGGAAAATAACTATTGGAAAAGAAGAGGAAGATAGTAGTGAAGATGGGATGATTGCGACATTTGCCTCAATTTTCATATTCTGATAGACAGGCTTTTTTGCAGACGTCAAACATGTGTGGGCTTGGTGTCACTTTTTCAGCTGTTGCCGCATTCATCAGAGTTCAAACCAACTTGAGGTGACACTTTTATTTTAACATTCCCACGTCTCTCTTACATTAAAAAAATGACACTACCTCTTATCACCTTTGGCTGTGTGCCAATAGTCTTTCATGGCTTCCTCCCCGTGTCTCCTTTCCCTCTACAGTTGATAAGTAAAATAGCTGGATGGATGGCCATCAACATACTTTCGTTCATCTGTCATGGTCTATCCGATCAGTGGTTGTGAAGATAAACAAGTTAGTTAAGACTGAAGTCCAACTTGAGATCATTGTGTACAAGTAATGTTTTCAAGCAAAGCTCCAATTGACATCAATGCATGATTTACTAGTTACCCTTTAGCATTTGGCCCAAAATGTCGATAGTTTCGTGCTAAAGATATGATGAGAGAGGTACTGTAGCTTCTGATATATGTACAGTGACATGTACCGTACCTGTATGTGGCCACCTCCATGCCCAGAGACATCTTCAGCTGCAGCAGACCCCTACTTTCTGTCAGGAGAGTGTCAATCTGATTTCCCAGCGCCCCCTTCTCCATCTCCAACACGTCCAGATGGGCCTGTGGAACAGGAAAAGGGAAGAGAATTGATTGGAAATGGCATTGATGTTATCCAACCATAGCACATGAACAGGTATTGAAGGCACCGAATTATGGTTCCTGGTCCCATGGCAAGAGCTTAGAATGTTCAATGTTGTGTTCCCTGCATCTAATGGTTGGGCCCCAGTGTGGATTTTTGACCTTTCTGGACAAATAATGACCTGGAACTAATTCCCAGAGCCCCAGCCTAGGCCGAGTCCAACATGCTGTTTCTGTCCAAACATTTCATTAGCATTTCAAATGAAAGGGAGCACAATATAAGCCTTCTCAGAGATACTGCGTTGGTATGTTTCTACGTCATAGATATCATCAGACTCATTTGGACAAAAACACCTTGTTTTCATAAAATTACCATATTGTTCCTGTTTTTTTTTTGGGCCATGTCCATTTGAAAAACGTTCTGCTATGACTGACATTTGAAACACTTTGTTTTGCCCTGGTTTGCTCAACTGGAAGCAGCTTTAGCTGTCTCGATTAACTGGCAAGATACACAACGAAGCGCATTGTAATTTGTCTTTGGACTGAAATCATTTGAAGGTCCTAAATCCCAGACAGCAGTCACATTCAGACAACACACTCAAGATGTTTTAAACAATGCATGATTATTAAAGCATAACTCGATATGGAATGTAATAGTATGGTTAGGAATCTCACTTATATGGCTCAGTTCAGGTTCAGGTGAACAGAAGTTTTAAATAATCTAATTGACACTGTTTTATGATTGAATTGGCAAATGACACTTAACAAAGTTACCTATGAGATATTGACATGAATAAACCCACACCCATAAATACGCCCACACCAAAGACCAGGGTCGGCTACTTTAACTGTTCTTACCTGCAGGTTTTGTATCTCTTGCCTCTGCATGTCTCTCTGTTTGGCCACACTCCTCTCCAGACACTGCCTTCTAGCCTGGGCTGATTGCAGCTCATTCTCCAGGGCCTGAAGTTTCAGCTGGCTCTCATTCTTCTCCTGGCCCACCTGGGCCAACCGGGTTCTGGCCTGGTTTAGAGACTCGTCCAGGCTGTCCACCTGGCCCTGAAACACCATGGCCGCCTCATGCCACGCCCTGACAGCCATCTGGGAGTACTCCTCACCTAGCTCCTGGAGGCTGGGCAGCTGGGTGCCCGTTTGGGGTGGAGGGGGTGGCAGTGCAGGTCTGACATGGATTAGTGTAGCCTGGAAGCCGGCAACATCTTCCTGGTGGGTTTGTATCTGGAACTGGATTTGTTTCTCTAGCTGGCTCACCTTCTCTCCTAACCAGATCTGAGCCCTCCTCTCCTCCTCCATCTGCTTCCTGCTGTCTGCCAGCTTCTTCTTCACCTCCCCATGGGCGTCCGCCTCCCACTGTCTCTGCAGCCCCAGGACGTGGAGCTCTTCACCCAGGCTCCCTAGCTCCAGCTCCACCCGATCCTTCTCCCTCCAGACTTCCTCTACCTCTTGCCTGGCCAGGCTCAGCTTGTCCTCCAGGCCCATCCGCCCCCCCTGGCCACTGCCCCTCAGGGCCTGGATCTCCTGGCATAGTAGCTTGTTCTCCTCCTCCAGCAGCCTCACTCGGCCCAGGTAGGTCTCCAGGCGTTGGTTGAGGTTCAGCATCTGGAGCTTGTCGTCAGTCCGGTGGCTGTGGTGGTGTCGGAGGCGGTGGAGCTCCATGGCAGAGAGAGAGGACAGATAGTAATGCTGGTTAAGTAATTCAATTTTTTTTAAGTAAAGAATTCCTCACCCTGGAGCGAGCAGGTTCTGGCAATGTGTGTGAGGTGCTGATTCGGTCTCTCTCTCTCTCTCTCTCTCCAAGCCTGTGTGTGATGGTCAGAATGTGCTGTGAGGCTGCTTGCTTCCTGGAGTGTGACCGCTGGTGAGACACTCTCCTTTCATACTGGAATTAATGCAGGGGGAGGGCAGAGGGGAAGAAAGGGGAGGAGGGATGGAGAGGAGGGAAGAGAGGGAGGTGGGAGTGAGCGGTGATGTCATTTGGGGGTTAACTCTAGCTCTGCTGGGAAGGTATTTTTCTTATTCACTGGGAGAAATTCACATTTTGATTGAATGATTTCTGTTATCTCTCTACAAGTACATGTTCAGTTGTAATTTATGAAATTATGTATTTCTTTAGACCATTTATTTTTCTGATAAAACATATTGTGTGTAATTGTTAGACTACTGGATGTAATATGTAAGGCTAAATGTCAAAGCACGAATACAATACTCTAATACACCACTGTAAATGAAGAGACTTGACAGGAAGCCTAGAGGAAACATTTGTAGTTGGACTAAGACAACTCTGATTGTCACACATGTTTAGAAACTATAGGCTAAATCAATCTAATTGGATAGTTTTTTGATAAAAAAATTGTGATGTATCGACTTCTCAGATCCATTTTGACCTCACTACTACCCTCTGGTGACAGTATTTCAACATTGCCGCAGCCCCACGTCCATACAGTATCAAGTCCACTTCCATTCAACCTTGATCTTATGGTTGGGAAAGGTGGGTACTTAATCAATTGTGCATCTGAATGCCAACAACTGAAATGTGTCTTCCGCATTTAACCCAACCCCTCTGGCTCAATAGTGTCCTGAAGATCTATTGCAGACATATGGGAAATGAATTACAGACAAATGAGAAACACATTACGACATGTTCTGAAGTCTTAGCAAGCCAGGGTATTCCCTTTAACTTGTAAGCCAGTCAACCACAATGTGAATTGGCAAACTTCTCAAACTTCTCAAGCAACCACTGACAGGAGGGTATGGCATGTCTTCAGAGGTGCACTCATGCTAAAACAAGTGAGCATAGAATGAGATACACTATGTACAAAACTAGTTCTGTTTTCCATGCACAGTTGTCTGCCTATTGTTTCCATACAGTTTTTCATATTGAGTACAGGTGTATTGACAATGGCACGTCAACATGACTTCCTCTTCTCAGTCAGGTGAAATTGTTGTCTGACATGAGTAATGCAAACCAGAGTCTAAGCAGAAGTACTAATACAGGTCCTAATAGGAGCCATCACCACTCGTATAGATCAATACTGGGTAAGGTTTCTCTGTACTTGTATCTCTAAGAAACACACTGTTGACAACTAAGGGATGTCAGAAGAGCTGCTTTATTCTACAGTGGTTTTCAAGAATCCCATAATTTCTTTGCTGGCAGGTGAGTCTTGGCCTTTCTTTCTCATCTCTTCATCAATGTCACTCCCTTTTATTTTATTTCTTTCAGTTTCAAAAAATGTCAATTCCAGACTGAAGACTATAACAATCACAGTTGTGTGTGAATATTCCAAGTAAAGGGTCCATAAATCAAGTGAGCCAGATATGGCTGCTACAGTATGCTGAATCATGTTCATGTTTTTCTACTCTGACATTATGTTTTAATCAAGTACAAATTACATTCTTAACCCATTTCATCTCATGGGTCACAATAGCAAGACTATATTTGTTGTACTTTACAGGCTCTAGAGAAGTTAAAGTTGTATTTAGAATCAATGTTTCAAATAGTATACATTATCATTTCATTTAGAGAAGTTTCATTTGATTTCTCAAAAATGGTCAGAAGACCACAAGCATATTTCTCCAAGATGTACTTTTACAGACAAACTTGGCACCAGAGGTCTGTACTCAACAGCTTTAAAAACAAATACGTTGTTGAAATAAAAATATATTTTCCCTATGAATATATTTTTTAAACGGTATAGTTTATAAACACTATATATACCGAAGTATGTGGACACTTGTTCAAATTAGTGGATTCGGCTATTTCAGCCACACCCGTTGCTGACAGGTGTATAAAATTGAGCACACAGTTATGCAATCTCCATAAACAAACATTGGCAGTAGAATGTACTTACTGAAGAGCTCAGTGACTTTCAACGTGGTACCGTCATAGGATGCCACCTTACCAACAAGTCAGTTTGTCAAATTTCTGTCCTGATAGAGCTGCCCCGCTCAATTAAGTCCTGTTATTGTGAAGTGGAAACAATGAGGAGCAACAACAGCTCAGCCGCGAAGTGGTAGGCCACACAAGCTCACAGAACGGAACCACCTAGTGATGAAGTGCATACCGTGGAAATATTGCCTGTTCTCGGTTGCAACACTCACTACCGAGTTCCAAATTGCCTCTGGAAGCAACATCAGCACAAGAAATGTTCGTCGGGAGCTTCATGAAATGGGTTTCCATGGCCGAGCAGCGCACACAAGCCTAAGATCACCATGTGCAATGTCACGCGTAGGCTGCAGTGGTGTAATGCTCACTGCTATTGGACTCTTGAGCAGTGGAAACTCGCTCTCTGGAGTGATGAATCACGCTTCCCCATCTGGCGGTCTGATGGACGATTCTGGGTTTGGCGGATGCCAGGAGGACGCTACCTGCCCCAATGCATAGTGCCAACTGTAAAGTTTGGTGGAGGAGGAATAATGTCTGGGGACGTTTTTCATGGTTCGGATTAGGCACCTTAGTTCCAGTGAAGGGAAATCTTAACACTACGGCATACAATGACATTTTAGACGATTCTGTTCTTTCAACTTTGTGGCAACCTTTTTAGGGAAGGTCCTTTCCTGATTTAGCATGACAATGCCCCCATGCACAAAGCAAGGTCCATACAGAAATGGTTTGTCGAGATCGGTGTGGAAGAACTTGACTGGCCTGCATAGAACCCTGACCTCAACTCATCGAACACCTTTGGAATGAACTGGGACGCCGACTGAGAGCCAGCCAGGCCTAATCGCCCAACATCAGTGCCCAGCCTCCCTAATGCTCTTGTGGCTGAATGGAAGTTCCCGCAGCAATGTTCCAACATCTAGTTTAAAACCTTCCCAGAAGAGTGGAGACTGTTATTACAGCAAAAATGGGAGCAACTCCATATTAATGCCCATGACTTTGGAATGAGATGTGTCCACACACTTTTGGTCATGTAGCACATGTGTCTTAATTTTCAATACATTGAATCCATGATACTTGAGGTAAATTAATTAATCCGCATACACAGTGTCTCTAATTTATAAAATACAGTACCGGTCAAAAGTTTGGACACACATACTCATTCAATTTTTTTATTTTTTATTTTGTACTATTTTCTACATTGCAGCATAATAGTGAAGACATCAAAACTACGAAATAACACATATGGAATCACGTAGTAATCAAAAAAGTGTTAAACAAATCAAAATATATTTTATACCTAATATTATTCAAAGTAGCCACCCTTTGCCTTGATGACAGCTTTGCACACTCTTGTCATTCTCTTAACCAGATTCATGAGGAATGCTTATCCAACAGTATTGAAGGAGTTCCCACATATGCTGAGCACTTGTTGGCTGCTTTTCCTTCACTCTGAGGTCCCCAAACCATCTCAATTGGGTTGAGGTCGGGTGATTGTGGAGGCCAGGTCATCTGATGCAGCACTCCTTCACTCTCCTTGGTGAAATAGTCCTTACACAGCCTGGAGGTGTGTTTTGGGTCATTGTCCTATTGAAAAATGTATTATTGTCCCACTAAGCGCAAACCATATGGGATGGCGTATCGCTGCAGAATGCTGTGATAGCCATGCTGGTTAATTGTGCCTTGAATTCTAAATAAGTCACAGACAGTGTCACCAGCAAAGCACCCCCACACCATCACATCTCCTCCATACTTCACGATGGGAACCACACATGCGGAGATCATCTGTTCACCTACTCTGTCTCTCACAAAGCTACGGCGGTTGGAACCAAAAGTCTAAAATTTTGACTAATCTGACCAAAGGACAGATTTCCACCGGTCTAATGTCCATTGCTAAATTTTTTGGGCCCAAGCAAGTCTCTTCTTCTTATTGATGTCCTTTAGAGGTGGTTTCTTTGCAGCAATTCGACCATGAAGGCCTGATTCACGCACTCTCCTCTGAACAGTTGATGTTGAGATGTATCTGTTACTTGAACTCTGTGAAGCATTTTATTTGGGCTGCAATCTGAGGTGCAGTTAAATGCTGATTTCTGAGGCTGGTAATGCTAATGAACTCTGGTTTTTGATGGACTGTCGTTTCTCTTTGCCTAATTGAGCTATTCTTGCCATAATATGGACTTTTGGTCTTTTACCAAATTGGGCTATCTTCTGTATACCACCCCTACCTTGTCACAACACAACTAGCAACTGCAAGCTAGCTAGCTAAATTGCCATAAATGTTTAATGCTTTTCAACCTGCCCCCAAATTAACATAATTGGTTCAGAGTTTGTTTAGATATTTCAACCTGCGTGTTGTGGTTGCGTTTGGTGTGTGGGACCAAATCAATTTGTGCATGTGCGTGTCCGGTTCGGGCATGGTGTTTTGGAGGAAACGGCACGCACAGGGATGAGACGCCATACACCTCGTCCAATTCTCCCTTGTGCCGATAGGGTGAACTGGAGATAAGCCAACCTGTATGCTCTGCAAACAAAATTATAAGAAATGTTAGTCTGATACAGAAACTAAATCACAATGTATTTACAATGAGCACGCCCCATTATTGGTTAGAATGAGATTTCATGAATGCTGTCTGCGATTCGAACTCCTGTCGTCTAATCTAAAGGTAAATGTGTTACCAACTTGGCAAACTGAGCTGATGATAAACATCATTATAAAATACTGAACACCTACCCACTACTGATATTAACCTTAAGCAATGTATAATCAAGCTAAATTTGACCAATTATTTAACTGGCATATCAGCTGCTGACTGGTCGAGTAACCTCTTCTGCCAGGAAGTCCTTCATATGGATTAGTAACACGTTCAATAAATACATTGCCATCCAGACAGACTGACAGGAACTTCTGACTGCATAATACAGCCACCATCCGCTGGGATATTGTGCTGTATTGCTACCATCTCTCTACAACACACACACTCCTACTCTAGCCTTTACCTGGCAGCATCCCCACTCACACCAGTTAGTGTTTGCCCTCTAGCTGAGGTGTTTCAGGCGGCATATCTGTGTTGTTACTGCTACGAGAAGAAACTCTTTGATCTGGGGCAACGATCGGCTCAAACATGAACGTCTTCAGTAGGTTTATTGGCTCCCTAACTAACAATTATGTCATTCTCTGTAATAAACTCATTCTCAGACTTGGAGCTACTCTGTAAATTCAGACATTTTGGGGAATTCCAAAATGCGCTCTCCTGCCAGTGAAGCAACAATGCCAATATGGTGATTTACAATTACAGTTAGATGGCATTCTTAATCATAGTGTTTCCATTTCCCTTTAATGATTTTCAAACTCCTCATATATCTTCTTACGAATCTTCTTATGTTTGGTCTGATGTCTGGTGCTAGGCAACCAATTTAGCTAGCTATCTAGCTAGCAATGGCAATCATGTTAGCATATTTCCTACTGAGATTACTGTTCTAAAATATGTACTTTGGTTTAAAATAATCTATACTGAAACTTTAATTTGACATTTGAGTGGATTAAACATGTTCAATTGTTATTCTCTCACTGCCCAGAGTTTAAGACAAGGGTTTAGCTATCATGGAATTAAGAACAAATCCAATAACTCTATTTTCAAGAATCTAATTTCTTGTAAACTTTTTGCTTAAGGAGAAACATAAGAAATAGTGCAATAAACTTTCCAATAACCTTTTTGAGGAATAGCAACTTTTCTTAACTTTCTTTAAGTTAATAATACATTTTTTCTTAAGACGATTTTGTGAATCTGGACCCAGGCGACTACCTCATGAAGCTGGTTGAGAGTATGCCAAGAGTGTGCAAAACTGTCATCAAGGCAAAGGGTGGCTACTTTGAAGAATAGGAAAGCAACAGGGACGAGGAGTTTTGACAAAGAAACTGGGGTCTATGAGTAACAAATAGGAACATTTAAGGGTAGGATATGGATGTATCAGTACTTGATTGTTTCAATATTAGGGTATGGGGCATGTCTGGGAAAATGTAGGAACAAATGTGTTAATATTATTGAATATGTACAGTGCCTTGCGAAAGTATTCGGCCCCCTTGAACTTTGCGACCTTTTGCCACATTTCAGGCTTCAAACATAAAGATATAAAACTGTATTTTTTTTGTGAAGAATCAACAACAAGTGGGACACAATCATGAAGTGGAACGACATTTATTGGATATTTCAAACTTTTTTAACAAATCAAAACCTGAAAAATTGGGCGTGCAAAATTATTCAGCCCCTTTACTTTCAGTGCAGCAAACTCTCTCCAGAAGTTCAGTGAGGATCTCTGAATGATCCAATGTTGACCTAAATGACTAATGATGATAAATACAATCCACCTGTGTGTAATCAAGTCTCCGTATAAATGCACCTGCACTGTGATAGTCTCAGAGGTCCGTTAAAAGCGCAGAGAGCATCATGAAGAACAAGGAACACACCAGGCAGGTCCGAGATACTGTTGTGAAGAAGTTTAAAGCCGGATTTGGATACAAAAAGATTTCCCAAGCTTTAAACATCCCAAGGAGCACAGTGCAAGCGATAATATTGAAATGGAAGGAGTATCAGACCACTGCAAATCTACCAAGACCTGGCCGTCCCTCTAAACTTTCAGCTCATACAAGGAGAAGACTGATCAGAGATGCAGCCAAGAGGCCCATGATCACTCTGGATGAACTGCAGAGATCTACAGCTGAAGTGGGAGACTCTGTCCATAGGACAACAATCAGTCGTATATTGCACAAATCTGGCCTTTATGGAAGAGTGGCAAGAAGAAAGCCATTTCTTAAAGATATCCATAAAAAGTGTCGTTTAAAGTTTGCCACAAGCCACCTGGGAGACACACCAAACATGTGGAAGAAGGTGCTCTGGTCAGATGAAACCAAAATTGAACTTTTTGGCAACAATGCAAAACGTTATGTTTGGTGTAAAAGCAACACCCTGAACACACCATCCCCACTGTCAAACAAGGTGGTGGCAGCATCATGGTTTGGGCCTGGTTTTCTTCAGCAGGGACAGGGAAGATGGTTAAAATTGATGGGAAGATGGATGGAGCCAAATACAGGACCATTCTGGAAGAAAACCTGATGGAGTCTGCAAAAGACCTGAGACTGGGACGGAGATTTGTCTTCCAACAAGACAATGATCCAAAACATAAAGCAAAATCTACAATGGAATGGTTCAAAAATAAACATATCCAGGTGTTAGAATGGCCAAGTCAAAGTCCAGACCTGAATCCAATCGAGAATCTGTGGAAAGAACTGAAAACTGCTGTTCACAAATGCTCTCCATCCAACCTCACTGAGCTCGAGCTGTTTTGCAAGGAGGAATGGGAAAAAATTTCAGTCTCTCGATGTGCAAAACTGATAGAGACATACCCCAAGCGACTTACAGCTGTAATCGCAGCAAAAGGTGGCGCTACAAAGTATTAACTTAAGGGGGCTGAATAATTTTGCACGCCCAATTTTTCAGGTTTTGATTTGTTAAAAAAGTTTGAAATATCCAATAAATGTCGTTCCACTTCATGATTGTGTCCCACTTGTTGTTGATTCTTCACAAAAAAATACAGTTTTATATCTTTATGTTTGAAGCCTGAAATGTGGCAAAAGGTCGCAAAGTTCAAGGGGGCCGAATACATTCGCAAGGCACTGTATGTGTCCCCTTTCTCTTCCCCACAGAGAATAAAGAGGAAGAAACAGTATATGCTGAAGTTAAGGGAAGTGCAGTCACTCAACGGAATCCTGCCACAGCAGGTACATTTGAGAGATACCGAACTGCGAAAGATCTGCGTTATTGTGCAATTAGTCTCTCTAGATATCCGGGTTGCCTCCAACAATTAATTTTTTTTTCGCTTTAACATCGTCTGAACGGCAATTTGGCATAGAGGAATTATGTCACTGCCTATGCGAGTACCTTATCCGCTTGAATAAAATAAGAAATAGTAAAAAGCAAAATGTATATATATTTCCTCAAATTATTCACCATTTACTGTTCAATTATTAGATTTCAACAAATTATGGAATAACGCTTACCATTAAATATATACACTTATGCTAACAATTTGGCTATAATAACATGAATCTTATTTTTGCTATTCCTAGTGGATGAGAGGCCTGCTCTCCACTCTCAACCCTTTCGAGGAGTGGCAGTGTGTTTGGGTGTTCTTTGTGTCCTCTTGGTTTCAGCCATTATAGGCCTCTATGTGTACTGTGAGTATGTGGATCATAACATAATATGGATTGTGGAGTGGTGCAGGATGACATCATAGAGTAAACATGTCCTTCTCTCTCCATAGTCAGCACTGCCCTGTCAGAGCACAACACAAAGTTGGTGAGGGAACTGGAGCAACTAACAGATGTGCGTGCATTCCTACTGGCGGCCAATCAGGACCTTACGAACCTCAACAGTAATCTGAGTACAGCCAATCACATTTTGCGGTGTGATTATAGCAAAGTAAGCACTGCAAACCAACGTTTAGCGGCTGAGAAAGAAGCATTGTCAAGAGAGAGGGATAGACTGAACTGGAATCTTAAGTACATATATCAGTTTGAAAATTTTCCAGTCAATCAATATTGTTCACCAAAGGATGACGTAGGAGGTAAGCCCCCTTCCTGTTGGCCTTGTTTTCATCATAGTGTACACCACGTGTCAAACTCCTCCCACGGAGGGCCAAGTGTCTGCGGGTTTTCGCTCCACCCTTGTACTTGATTGATGATTTAAGGTTACTAATTAGTAAGGAACTCCCCTCACCTGGTTGTCTAGGTCTTAATAGAAGGACAAAACTAAAACCTGAAGACACTCGGCCCTCCACGGAATGAGTTTGACACCCTTAGTGTACACTAAAGACAAACTTTACACTTTCTATCTTACTCTGTAATATTGATAACACGTATGTAGTACAATTACCTAATAATTACAAACTAATAATTATCACCTGTAATTCTTCATTGTTGCAGAGAGAAAGTGTAACCCTTGTCAAAGTGGGTGGATGTTGTTCCAATCTAGTTGTTACCAGATTTTATACCATTCCAGTCCCTGGAAGACCTGGGAACAAAGCAGAGAGAATTGCAAAACAAATCATTCTGATCTGCTTGTCATAGGAAGTCAAAAGGAACAGGTGGGACAATGCTACAGACTAGAGTTTTGAGGGACAGATTCATTTCACATTTAAAGTGGATCTCCAAAAAGTGAAATGGGAACTATATTATAATGTGTGATATGTAGATATGAGCTCAAGGTAAACCAGTTGTTACTGAAAAACAAAAGCACAAAGGTCATTATACTGCTGCTACCTGTTTTGTTATTCTCGCTCATTTGGACCTGATTAGATACATTTATTCATAACGTTTAGACACTCTCTCCTGAAACTGTGGATTACCATATAAAAATGTTTTTACTTGTGGTTTCATTCATTTCACATTCAGGAATTCATTCATAACCACACTCAATACTACTTTGATATTCATCATGGATACTGGATCGGTTTGACTGACATAGCTAATGTCAACCAATGGCTCTGGGTTAATGGAAGTCACCAGACTGATGGGTAAGGACCTTTCAGTCAATGTAAATACAACAAAGACGCATTGCATTGTTAAATCATTATTTGACTCAGTCATTTCTTTTCATTCATGGTGGTGTTCTCTTTTCACAGGTTTTGGAAGAGACAAACTGGGGGCGGTAATTGCGCGCTAACTGTCCCAAATAATGGGCCTTTGGCTAATTGGAATGCTGAATCATGTAGCATGCAGAACCGTTGGATCTGTGAGAGTAGAGCCTTACTATGGTCAGATTAAATTGCAGGGACACTCTCTTAAGAGGTATTCTCACATACTGAACTTATATATTATTGCATCTCCACTTGAGAATTACATTGAGTTTTATTCTTCTAATTTAAGGACCCATGCATCTGTCTGTTGTGGTCAATTCGAATTCACTCAATTCAGGAAGTGATTTTAATTTACAATGGAAAACCTTCCTTAGCTGACTTCAATTTGAATTGACCCCAATCTGGTTCTGTTTGTATGTTTTTGAATCAAGGATCTGTAGTAATGTAGCTATAGAGAAGTTAAAAAATAATGTTCCGTTTTGACCTTTCATATAAATCAGGCATATTTTCTTTAATGTCAATCATTTCACTTTGACAATAAATGTATGTTCTTCTATTGTCTTACTGTATTATGTTCGTAGTGTTTTAGAATAACATTTGTTTTGGCCTTTTCATAGATCAGAAATCACATCATATTCAGTTTACAAAGCAAAGCAGGACTTGTCTTCCAAGATTGTCTTCTTTCGATTTTGAAAGATCTTACTTAGCATAAGTAGTATGCTAAGTAAGTTTAATACATGGAATGGAAGTTTAAAGTTTTTAATGAAATCACTGTTTTATAAACTATACAATACTTCTAAATCAGCAGCTTTAGGCACTTGATTAAATCTTTATTTAAAGCAGCAATCAGGAGTTGAAACCGTAACAAAGTACATCCCCGCCCCTGTTTTGGCGAAAGAAAATAAAAAGGCTGAGGGATGGGGCTGGAGAAATGTTACCACTGTCAAATTCATAGAAGGAGCCATGCCTGACCATCCATGATATCAAAATGATAGTTTTAACCATGTTATGAAGCTGTAGTGTTTGTTTACATGTATTTTGATGACAAACATTGGAGTAAAACAAGCTTATATTTTGGGTTCTGATGGAGAATCACAGTTGAACGAAGCTCATGAGGCATTTAAGTTATATTCTTTAAGAATCAATGGGTACATATCATTCATTTAAGTCCAAAATTGATTCCTCTTTAAGCATCATGCAAATGTGTCACATCAGAGAGTAGTAAGGAAAGCTCATTGAGAAAAAGACGGGCTCCAATCCTTTATTCAGCCCATCAATTATCCAATAAGATGAATTTGATAAGATTACTACATTTTCTACACAAAATAGTCACAATCTTTATCAGATAAACTAAAAACCATTGTGTCCATATTTAATTAAATAATTGCAAATGTATATGCAGAGACGGTGTTCTACATAACAGTAATGTCAATCAAATCATGAATTTCTCCAAGTGACTGACTCAGACACTAATATCAAAAATAAGAAGTCGTCCAAGAACAAAGAGGATTCAGATGGTGATAGAACACACTAACGTAGAGAAACCAACCAATCAGAAACTGCGGTGGACTCTCCTCCGAAAAATAAATTGGATGCAGCAATAGAGGAGAGAGAGAGATGAAGGGAGAACCGTGGAGGAGGAACCTAAAATAAAAGGTAAAAACAAAAAATGCAAAGAGGACAAGCAGACAGTAGAGGACAGGTAACATGAGTCCATACCTCTAAAAAATAAATAAAATGGAACAAGATTGAGGACTTGCCTAAGATTGTTGGAGAGGCAAATAGGTCAGGCATTTAGGAGCTTGTGGTCAGAGCTCCAATGTTCACTTCATCTCATAGACACATGAAACCACCATAGGAAACCGTATATTTGAATCTGACATTATTGCAAAACCATGAAAAAAGGATGCTTTGTTTCCTGTCAACAACAGACTTTCAACAATCTACTTCATAGTGGAATGGATAATAGAAAGAATTTTGTGTGCATCAACTGGTGTTTATATACCACTTCTTGTACGGTGGTCCTGTATTGTTAATATTCTCAACATGGATGTTTTAAACAATGCTACATCAGATAAAAGGTTGCTAGATATGAGCATAGTAGTGTCCATGTTTATTTGGAATAAACAAATGGCGTAGCTATTTTCTCAGATCCATTTTGACCTCAGTACTACCCTCTGGTGACAGTATTCAACATTGCAACAGCCCCACGTCTATATTGTACAGTAGCAACCCCGCTTCCATTCAACCTCCTAGGGTTGGCTCAATAGTGTACTGAAGATCTACTGCATTCATATGGGAAATGACTTAATATCTATTGCAGACTAATTGGAAAACTTACATTTTCTGACATCTTAGGAAGTCAGGGAATTTCCTTGAACTTGTAACCAGTCAATGTGGCTCGATCTACTTATTTTTTAAGAATCAATTAGTGACTGGAGGGTATGGCAAGTCTTCAGAGATATGCTCACCCTAAAACAAGAGAGGAATGAAAGACAATTGTATTTCTGTTTCCCACAGCTATAGAGCTTTCCATATTGAGTAGCACACAGCAATGTTACCATCATGACACGTAAACATACATTCCCCTTTTGAGTCAGATGTGTGAATCTGTACAGTGAAATGTCTGTCTGTGAAGTAACCTCATCGCCAGGCTCAATTACTACAGTGACAGAGAGCCGGCTGGGTGGAGATTATCTGTGAGTAATTAATGCAGACCAGAGTCAACCCATAAGTACTTATACAGATCCTATTGGGGATAACAACAGTAGTCGCACTTGCAGAAACAGTAGTCGCACTTGTATCGAATCACGCTTCAAACCAGCTTGAACAAAAAAGGGAATCCCAAAAAGCCTTCCTCACCCCAGGACACTTCAACAGGTAAATAAATACCTTTAAATAAACTGGGAAATAAAGAAAGGGTGCTTATGAAGGCCTCCAATGATGAAACATAAGCCTGTTTGCTTTAAATGAAACAGATCAATGCAGACAGAGAGCTATTTTTCTTTATTTTCCTGATAGTCACCTGCTGCAAAGTCCTGGAGTAAGGAATGCTTTTTAACAGTAGTCGCACATGTCTTTCAGACACCGTTGGTTATGGCTTTATTTGTATCTGAAGGATGCCAGAAGAGCTGCATTACTCTACAGTGGTTATAAAAAATTTAAAAATGTCTTCACCAAAAGGTGAGTCTTAGCATTTCTTTCTCTCTTCATCTATCTTACTCTCTTATAGTGCATTTATACCAATTCAGCTAATTCTCACTGCCAGACCTAGCAATAAAACAGTTTTACTTAAATTGCCATGTTTTTAAATGTTCAAATTGATGGATGCTTAAAGCAAGCAAGCCGGTTATGGCAGCTATTTATTCCAGATTATTTGAATGTTTTACCAATTCTGTGTTGGAGAACATTGATGCCAAATGAATTGTAAATTAAGGTTTAATCAAGTACCTCTGTGTAAAAACTAATGAATAATCTCCCTCTCCCACGAAATAAGAGGAAAAGAAAGAACATATGCCATATATTGAAGTAAAGGCAAGATGCACCCAGTCAACCTGGTCCTGCCACAGCATGTGTTAAATAAGAGCTCAATATCCACCACTTATTGTTCAATTATTTGACTCCTTCGAATAATAGCATACTGTCAGATTCACTAATGAAGCATATTAAAATGTAGCTATAATGCACTCCTATCTTTGCTATTCCTAGTGGAGGAGGGCCCTGCTCCCCACTCTCAAACCTTTGGAGGAGTGGCATTGTGTTTGGGGGTTCTTTGTGTCCTGTTGGTGTCAACCATTTTACCTCTCTGTGTCTACTGTGAGTATGTTCATCATAAAGACATAATAATATGGAATTTGGAGAGGTGCAGGTTGAGTAAACATGTCCTTCTCTCCACAGTCAGCACTGCCCTCTCAGAGCACAACACAAATTTGGTGAGAGAACTGGAGCAGCTAACAGATGAGCATATATCCCTACTGGCAGCCAATCAGGACCTAATGAATCTCTACTGCAAGCTGAGTGTAGCCAATCAAATTTTGCAAAGCGATTACATCAAAGTGTCTACTGAAAACCAGCAATTGAAGGCAGAGAGGATGAACTTGTCAAGAGACAGGGATGGGCTCAACTGGACTCTTGGGGTCATATTTCAGTTGAAGAATTTCCCAGTTGATAACTACTGCCCATATGAAGATGCCAACACCAAAGGTAAAGTTTCCATCCTTAATATTTAATATTAATATTAATATTAATATTTCCTCATTCATTTGAATTGTTTCATATGCTGATGGTCTAGAATGTGTCACAGTGATACTTTGTTACTTTAAATGTCAAAAACACTATGTAGCTGGTCGTAGTGGTCCTCTGTTGCCCAGTTGATAGAGCATGGCACTTGCAATGCCAGGATAGTGGGTTTGATTCCCAGGACCACTCGTAGAACAAATGTATGCACGCATGACTAAGCCACTTTGGACAAAAGCATCTGCTAAATGGTATATATTAATATTATATTACTTTGCATGTTTCATGTTGCACAGATAGAGCGTGCAAACCTTGTCAAGTTGGCTGGGTGCTGTTCCAATCCAGTTGTTACCTGTTTCTGCACATTAAAGTCCCCTTCGGTCACCTTTGGAGGACCTGGCAAGGAAGCAGACAGCACTGCAAAAACAACAACGCCGATTTGGTTGACATAGGCAGTCAAGAGGAACAGGTAGGACACTACTACAGGGAACAGGTAGGACACTACTACAGGTACATCCTTTAAGGGAGATTCACACAGCCTTTAAAGGGTTGCTCAAGCAATACAAATGTACAAAAAGTAGGAATAGGAACCATATTAAAATGTGATATATAGCTACCTCATAACATGAAGTTCATTAACACTGCTACAACTGTGCTCCTTGTTATATGGTATGAAAGTGGTACTTCCTGTTGTCTCGTTTTGTAGGCTAAGAATGGGCTTCAAATAAGACTTTTCTAACTTTTGGCAATGTGTCGTACTTCTTGAGCATCAAATATTTTGATAAAAGGAATCGGCTATGAGCTAATCAACACATGAATATGAATAGAATTGTGTATATATTATTATATATATGTAATACACTGAGTGTACAAAACATTAGGAACACCTTCCAAATATTAAGTTGCACCCCATTTTGCCCTCAGAACAGCCTCAATTTGTCAGGGCGTGTACTCTACAAGGTGTTCGAAAGCGTTCAACAGGAATTCTGGCCTCATGTGGACAATGCTTCCCACAGTTGTGTCAAGTTGGCTGGATGTCCTTGGTGTGGTGGACTATTTTTGATAAACACAGGAAACTGTTGAGTATTAAAAAAACAGCAGCCTTGCAGTTCTTGACACACTCAAACTGGTACACCTGGCACCTACCACCATACCCCCATTCAAAGGCACTTCAGAAAATCTTGCCCATTCACCCCCTGAATGGCACACACGGTCCATGTCTCTAGGCCTAAAATCCTTCTTTAACCTGTCTCCTCACCTTCATCTACAATGATTAAAATGGATTTAACAAGTGACATCAATAAGGGATCATAGCTTCTCACCTGGTCAGTCTGTCATGGAAAGAGCATGTGTTCCTAATGTGCACTCAGTGTATTTAATTATATAAGCTTGAAGCCCATTCAAAAAAGTAGGGGACTGACAACAGGAAGTACTTTCATACTGTATCTTTCATTTGCACCAGATAAGATACATTTAGACAAGTCACACTGCCTCAAAACTGTGGATTACTGTTAAATGTATCCTATATGTATTTTTATCTACTTGTGGTTTCCTTAATTTCGCATTCAGGAATTCATTCTCAACAACACTCAAGCCTACTATGATGAAGATCATGGGTACTGGATCGGCCTGACTGACATAGCAGAAGACGGTCAATGGCTTTGGGTTGATGGACGTAATCAGAATCTGACTGATGGGTAAGGACATTCCAAAGAAGCATGTTCCCTGAAACAATTCTTCACTAAGGGCTGGATTCAATTGGTATCGCAGAAGATTCGCAAAATTTTAAATCAATGTTCCCACGTTTGCAGACTGCATTCATGGTCAACGCTGCATGCCGGCCCAATTGGAAACCATTACCTCTAAATCTTAACGTGGCTCTTCCACGATACAGATTGAATCCAGCCTTAAATCATTATTTTTGGGGGTTATGTTTTTTCATTCATTGTAGGATTTCTTTTCACAGGTTTTGGAAGATTCAACCTGTATGGGGTCGCGATTGTGCTTTAACTAACCCAAACAATGAACCTTTGGCTAATTGGAATGCTGCACCATGTGGCCAGAGAAACCGATGGATCTGTGAGAGTAAAGCATTAATATGGTCAGGATAAATTGAGCCACGTTCACAGTCAAAAAAGCTATTAGCAGTGTATAACAATTTTAAAATAGAACACTTGTGTAGGGCTTTCATAGGTTCCGTTTTTTAATATAAAACAATTATAATTGCTGTTTTAGAAGCGATGCAATAATTCTAAATCAGCAGCTTTAATTGTCACTTCATGTAAATGTACCTCAGAGTAGTAAGGAAAGTTAATTGAGCAAAAAAAATGCATTACTGTGCTCATATGTAGCAACCTCATATCTGATGTTGATATCACATTGTTTAAAACATCCATTTGAGAATATTAATACAAGACCACTAGACAAGTATAAAAACACCAGTTGACGCTGAAATACACTGCTCAAAAAAATAAAGGGAACACTTAAACAACACAATGTAACCCCAAGTCAATCACACTTCTGTGAAATCAAACTGTCCACTTAGGAAGCAACACTGATTGACAATAAATCTCACATGCTGTTGTGCAAATATAATAGACAACAGGTGGAAATTATAGGCAATTAGCAAGACACCCGCAATAAAGGAGTGGTTCTGCAGGTGATAACCACAGACCACTTCTCAGTTCCTATGCTTCCTGGCTGATGTTTTGGTCACTTGTGAATGCTGGCGGTGCTTTCACTCTAGTGGTAGCATGAGACGGAGTCTAAAACCCACACAAGTGGCTCAGGTAGTGCAGCTCATCCAGGATGGCACATCAACGCGAGCTGTGGCAAGAAGGTTTGCGGTGTCTGTCAGCGTAGTGTCCAGAGCATGGAGGCGCTACCAGGAGACTGGCCAGTGCATCAGGAGACGTGGTGGATGCCAACAACCCAGCAGCAGGACCGCTACCTCCGCCTTTGTGCAAGGAGGACCAGGAGGAGCACTGCCAGAGCCCTGCAAAATGACCTCCAGCAGGCCACAAATGTGCATGTGTCTGCTCAAACGGTCAGAAACAGACTCCATGAGGGTGGTATGAGGGCCCGACGTCCACAGGTGGGGGTTGCGCTTTACAGCCCAACACCGTGCAGGACGTTTGGCATTTGCCAGAGAACACCAAGATTGGCAAATTCGCCACTGGCGCCCTGTGCTCTTCACAGATGAAAGCAGGTTCACACTGAGCACGTGACAGACGTGACAGTCTGGAGACGCCGTGGAGAACGTTCTGCTGCCTGCAACATCCTCCAGCATGACCATTTTGGTGGTGGGTCAGTCATGGTGTGGGGTGGCATTTCTTTGGGGGGGCCGCACAGCCCTCCATGTGCTCGCCAGAGGTAGCCTGACTGCCATTAGGTACCGAGATGAGATCCTCAGACCCCTTGTGAGACCATATGCTGGTGCGGTTGGCCCTGGGTTCCTCCTAATGCAAGACAATGCTAGACCTCATGTGGCTGGAGTGTGTCAGCAGTTCCTGCAAGAGGAAGCCATTGATGCTATGGACTGGCCCGCCCGTTCCCAGACCTGAATCCAATTGAGCACATCTGGGACATCATGTCTCGCTCCGTCCACCACAGACTGTCCAGGAGTTGGCGGATGCTTTAGTCCAGGTCTGGGAGGAGATCCCTCAGGGGACCATCCGCCACCTCATCAGGAGCATGCCCAGGTGTTGTAGGGAGGTCATACAGGCACGTGGAGGCCACACACAATACTGAGCCTCATTTTGACTTGTTTTAAGGACATTACATCAAAGTTGGATCCACCTGTAGTGTGGTTTTCCACTTTAAATTTTGAGTGTGACTCCAAATCCAGACCTCCATGGGTTGATAAATTTGATTTCCATTGATCATTTGTGTGTGATTTTGTTGTCAGCACATTCAACTATGTAAAGAAAAAAGTATTTTAATAAGACTATTTCATTCATTCAGATCTAGGATGTGTTATTTTAGTGTTCCCTTTATTTTTTGAGCAGTGTATATATTTTCTTATACAGTCTGTAGCTGAATTTTTCCATACAAATAAATATGTTGACAAGAAACAAAACATCATTTTTGCATGGTGTTGCAATAATGGCCATTGAGCGTTAATTAGAAATATACTTAATTTCATTAGATGGTTTCATGTGTCTTTGAGACGTATTAGAGCGCTGACCCAAATCCCTGACCCGTTTCCTCTCCAACTAGTCCTCATCAATCTGGTTCCTGTTGTTTAGCTTTCTTCTATTTTTTTAGAGGTATGGAGTCCGATACATCATGCAACCTGTCCTCTACTGTCTGCTTGTCCTCTTTACCTTTTATTTTAGGTTCCTCCTACACCGTTCTCACTTCCTCTATTGCTCCATCCCGTTTATTTTTCTCTTTTGGAGGGGAGTCCACCAGGTTCCGGTTGGTTTCTCTATCAGAGCGTTCCATCTCCCCAGCCACCATAGCCACCTCTGTTCTTGGAGGACTTCTTCTTGGTAGTAGTGTCTGAGTCAGTCTGTTGCTGAGTGGCACCTTCTCCCTCTGAAGCCTCTTCACAGCCGCCTCCAGCTTAACTCCCTATAGAAATGACAGCAGTTTCACACCTCTCCATTTAGATGACAGCTCTCGCCCTCTTCCAACACCTTCCACTGTTTTGAACGTTTCCTCTTGGTTGGCTGAGCGTTGTCTGTTGTATTATCTTCCACAGAAGATAATAGTTATTCCTCTACAGGAACCACTGCCACCTCTCCAGTGTTCTCCTTTGAACTTCCCTTCTTTATTTCCATGTTGGTACTTCTGGAGAAGACAGCAGAATCAGCATTCTCTTCAGCCACATTCCCACGGGTATCCTCCGTGATTCTTCCTCTTTTTCTCCCCCCCCCCCCCCCCTGGGTCTCATCCTTCAGTTCATCCTCAGGGATCTGGGCAGCTGGCTGGGTAACGGTGGTGACGCTATCTGGTGTTGCACCCGCTAATTGGTTTTTATTGCCATACTTTGCCATGAACTCTTGCTCCTGCTGCTCCAGTCTGGCTAGCTTGGCACTCATGGTAAGGCCGTATCTGGCTCCTCTGTGGCGAACAGGAATAGGGACAAACGATGTTTAGCTTCCTTATTAAGACATGCAAGACCAGGTTCAAGCCCTTCACTAACAGCATGCACCAAGATAGAATACACATTCATGTGATTTGTTTATGGTTTATTACAAACTTATTGGTGACAAGCAAAATACTTGAGCGGTGCGTCCTCCACAAGCCTTCACCAGGTCAGCGTCCAAGGGAAATAACATTTATTATTTAAACCTGTGAGTACATAAAACCACTGTCGTTAATCTTCACATTGATATGAAAATGAATAACCTTCAAACTGATAACAATCCCTGTATGGTGGTGGATGGTATTGGGCAGTGAGGTTCTTACTTGGTGGTGCTGGAGAGTTCCAGTCTCTGGTCCTCATCGTCAGAGCTGCTGCTGTCATCTGTACTGGAAGACTTATACTCTGGCTGCTCCAGTCCTGCCAGGAGGGTGGCAGACTAGGAGGAAGAGAAGTACAACCGTTCCAGTCCATATCATTAGCCAAAGTGCAGTATATTTCTGTACTATCAAGAGAGCTCATTGGCACAGATATGGAAGTGTGTTCCAGTTAGATTTGTTTATCTGTACCTTCACAAAGCATCCATAAAGTTTCTCTTCCCAGCATGGCTTTCGTTGGCTGCTGGTCCTTCCTCTTCCTCCTCAACCAACTTCTTCACACCATTCTACAACAGAAAGGTGGAGATGTAGCCTAGGCCCAATGTAAGCGTGTGTGTGTGTGTGTGTGTGTGTGTGTGGTAGTGGTAAAATACTCTTTCATTTCACACACCCCTTCTGAGGACTTACCTCTCCAAATTCCACTTCCAGTCTAGAAGATGTCCCACCCCTCCCTTGCCACATTCACTATGATAGCCTCACATACCATTCTTCTGCCGACCAAGACCTTTACCTGTGAACAGTGAGGGGTCTTCTATTAGTGGTAGACTTAGAACATTAGACCTAGTTACCTTTCATAACACAGAATAAGATACAACTGGCAACTACTACTAGTAGGGACAGCAAACATTCCGTCTACTGCACAGACATAGGCTCTAGTCTAGAACGCCCAATGTAATTGTTTGAGAGCATTTTTTTTTAACACTAAATCATTAAATTAGTGAGAAATAGATGTCATTGTTGCAATAGTTTGACACAATCATCTTAAATTGACATGTTTCATTATTTTGCCATATTGAATATTGCGCTCATTTCCCTAATGTGGACATTTTGTTAATACCTTACAAGCTTGCATTTTCAACCTATAATAAACTCGGCAAAAAAAAGAAACGTCCTCTGTCAACTGCGTTCATTTTGAGTAAACCTAACATGTGGAAATATTTGTATGAACATAACAAGATTCAACAACTGAGACAAACTGAACAAGTTCCACAGAAATGGAATAATGTGTCCCTGAACAGGGGGGGGTCAAAATTAAAAGTAACAGTCGGTATCTGGTGTGGCCACCAGCTGCATTAAGTACTGCACCAGATTTGCCAGGTCTTGCTGTGAGATGTTACCCCACTCTTCCACCAAGTCACCTGCAAATTCCCGGACATTTCTGGGGGGGGGGGGGGGGGTGGCTCTAGCACTCACCCTCCCATCCGGTTCAACAGGTCCCAGACGTGCTCAATGGGATTGAGATCCGGGCTCTTCGGTGGCCATGGCAGAACACTAACATTCATGTCTTGCAGGAAATCACGCACAGAACGAGCAGTATGGCTGGTGGCATTGTCATGCTAGAGGGTCATGTCAGGATGAGCCTGCAGGAAGGGTACCACATGAGGGAGTAGGACATCTTTCCCTTTAACGCACAGCATTGAGATTGCCTACAATGATGACAAGCTCAGTCCAATGATGCTGTGACACACTGCCCCAGACCACGAAGGACCCTCCACCTCCAAATTGATCCCGTACCAGAGTACAGGGCTCGGTGTAACGCTCATTCCTTTGATGATAAACGTGAATCCGATCACCACCCCCGAAGAGACAAAACCACGACTCGTCAGTGAAGAGCAATTTTCGCCAGTCCTGTCTGGTCCAGCGACGGTGGGTTGGCGCCCATAGGCGACGTTGTTGCCGGTGATGTCTGGTGAGGACCTGCCTTACAACAGGCCTACAAGCCCTCAGTCCAGCCTCTCTCAGCCTATTGTGGACAGTCTGAGCACTGATAGAGGGATTGTGCGTTCCTGGTGTAACTCTGGCAGTTGTTGTTGCCATCCTGTACCTGTCCCGCAGGTGTGATGTTCGGATGTACCGATCCTGTGCAGGTGTTGTTACACGTGGTCTGCCACTGCGAGGGCTGTCTTAGGCTTCTCACAGTACGGACATTGCAATTTATTGCCCTGCCTAAGGGCCTAAGGCACGTTCATGCAGATGAGCAGGGACCCAGGGCATCTTTCTTTTGGTGTTTTTCCAGAGTCAGTAGAAAGGCCTCTTTAGTGTCCTACGTTTTCATAACTGTGACCTTAATTGCCTACCGTCTGTAAGCTGTTTGGGTCTTAATTAATGACCGTTCCAAAGGTGCATGTTCATCAATTGTTTATGGTTCAATGAACAAGCATGGGAAACCATGTTTAAACCCTTTCCAATGAAGATCTGTGAAGTTATTTGGATTTTTACAAATTATCTTTGAAAGACCGGGTCCTGAAAAAGGGACTTCTCTTTTTTTTGCTGAGTTTATTTAGTGGAATTACATATCCTTTTACCTCAGATTGGTGATGTTAGTGTAAAAGAATATAGTCATCACGATGACATAAGATTGATTACTTAAAACATATCAATATATTTGGTTTTGTACACACGTGCTGGGATTAATGAAATGGCATGAAAAATTTGGGTCAGTCTCTCTCTATGACAATCAAACTATCACTTAAATATCAGCCAACCATCATCACTGTTGATATCCTATGGGTCGTGATAACTTAAACAAATCACAACATTTGGGTTAACAGAAAGTGGTTTGTTCCCTTTTTTTGTGATGCAGCGTCGGGAAATCAACGTCCGGCATTCCAAAATATAGATATCAGCCTTCTACAAGTTCTCATCTAACCAACCATATACAGGTTATTCCAGGATTCTGTGTGGCCTTTGAATAGTGTTAGTTTAAACAGCGCTGCACTCCAAACGTTTGCCCCCTGTTCAACAATTGTAGCTAGCAGTCTCCTACAAAATTGTCCTCAGTGATGTACACATTATTCCATGTGGTTTTCGATACGAGTGATTGACAAATGTGTTGGGTTTCTTTTTCTGTTTAGGCAACCCTCAAATCAAAATGCATCACCCCAATGTAGCCCACTGTCTTCTACAGGTGATGTAAAAATATCTCCAGTGTTTTTAGTTTCAACAGGGCGTACCCGATTTCCCCCCCTAATCGATATCAGTGATGTATTGCCACCAGTCAAACCAGGGTTTATGGTGCATAAAAAAATACAAGTAATATGATTACTAATTGTTGCACATGTATGATGGTACATTTTATGTTTAGGTTTTCAAGATACACTGTTTCTGCATATTGGGTATTGATTTGGCCACGTTAAAACTGTTTTGACATTGGGCTATTTATCCAAATGGCTTGTGGAAAGGAAGCAGTGCCAGCATCATTTAACACACGTTTTAGGAATATAAATTTAACTTTCAACATTAAATTCCAATGGTATTGTACTTAAATCTGGTATAAAAAAAAAACTGCTGAATGAGTCCAAAAACGTGCTGTGATGGATTTATTTTGATGATATACCATAAAATCACCAAAATAGCCCTGCCTACTAATGTAATTTACAAGCAAGTTAAAGCTGACATATGTATAACGTTACACTTGATATATTATCATTGCTACTGTTATTTTCACTGTTGTTTTTATTTCTTTACTTACCTATTGTTCACCTTTTTTAACTTAGAAATTGCACTGTAAGTAAGCATTTCACTGTAAGGTTGCACGTGACAAATAAACTTTGATATGAGAAACTCCTGCCCGTAATCGATGTTCATTAGCTAACAGATTGTCTATCGTTAATTGACTATACTGTTACTAAATATATTTCTGAAAATCTAACACGGAGTCAAGTTGATAGGTATTCGACTAGCCGGACTGTTCCCCGGACTCCATGTGTAGGGATTTGTACAATGCACAAACAAGCCTATTGAACCTGACATTGGTGTCTGTCTTTATTCCTTTATCCAACATATCATACTGAAACAGTAGTGGTTGCTCTGCAAACTTCAGTCCACGGCTCTTTCCCTTAACAGTTTCTGCCATTTACTTCCAAAGAAATGAATATGTTAGCTATATTACACTGCATTTGGCAGGTCTTCAGTCTCAGGTGTCAACATTTATGTATTAATTAGATAGTTGAACAGTAATGCACAAAGAATACACGATTTTCTCAAATATAATATACACATTTCCGTTTGGAAGTCTGCAAAAAAAATAAAAAAATACTGCTCAGTCAAAGTTCAGTTTGGGTTTAGCTAACGTAATCTAACAATAGTAACGTTAGCTAGGTAGTTTTAAGAGAACATTTACACTTGAATGCAAGTCATTAACGTTACTGTGCTAATAAGGGCTGGAAATGAAATCATAAACAACGACCGGAGTAATGGAACTAATTACTTTTACCTCGTCTGGTTATCTAGACTCACATCGTTGTTGAAAAGAGATACATAAAAACGTTTTCACAGTTCTATTGAAACAATGGGATA
Source organism: Oncorhynchus mykiss (assembly GCF_057628025.1). Taxonomy (NCBI): domain Eukaryota; kingdom Metazoa; phylum Chordata; class Actinopteri; order Salmoniformes; family Salmonidae; genus Oncorhynchus; species Oncorhynchus mykiss. The sequence continues at coordinate 32,120,741 of NC_143023.1, forward strand.
AATTCAGCACGCTGACACGACACCGGAAAATAGTAAACTTCTTGTTCTTCCTCGACGAAGTTTAACGGCAGTTGGCATCCAATAAATGTTCCATTACCGCCACCTACGAGACTGGAGTATAACTCCCTTGTACTTTGCTTGTAAATTCAAAATAAAAACAAATCACCAAATACCCTACCATCTAACCCTACACTCACCACCCTACTCCACTATTTAAATATATCTAGGCTACCTCAGGCCAACAGCCTGAAAGGACAGGTCACCACCACTCAATACACCCTGTAACTCTTCTGACGTTAAGTCTCATACACCCAAATATCTCTCTGTAGCATCCACCACAACTTTTCTGCGACTTACATTCCATCCCTGCAGTACAGTTGAAAATCATTGCTATAAATGCAAAAACTCCAATCTGACTGAAGCATACAGTACCTGTCGAAAGTTTGAACACACCTACTCATGCAAGGGTTTTTATGTTGACTATTTTCTACATAATAATGGTGTCAGGTAACCTAGTGGTTAGAGTGTTGGACTAGTAACCGAAAGGTTGCAAGATCAAATCCTCGAGCTGACAAGGTAAAAATCTGTCGTTCTGCCCCTGAACAAGGCAGTTAACCCACTGTTCCAAGGCCATCATTAAAAATAAGAATTTGTTCTTAACTGACTTGCCTAGTTAAATAAAGGTCAAATAAAAACATCAAAGCTATGAACACATATGGAATCATGTAGTAACCAAAAAAGTGTTAAACAAATCTAAATATATTTTATCTTAACCAGCTTCACCTGGAATGCTTTTCCAACAGTCTTGAAGGAGTTCCCACACATGCTGAGCACTTGTTGGAGGCTTTTCCTTCACTCTGCGGTCCAACTCATCCCAAACCATCTCAACTGGGTTGAGGTCGGGTGATTGTGGAAGCCAGGTTCTGATGCAGCACTCCATCACTCTCCTTCTTTGTGGTCAAATAGTCCTTACACAGCCTGGAGGTGTGTTTTGGGTCATTGTCCTGTTGAAAAGCAAATGATAGTGGGATGATGGAATGGTGTATTGCTGCAGAATACTGTGGTAGCCATGCTGTTTAAGTGTGGCTTGAATTCTGAATAATTCTGAATAACCACCATCACACCTCCTCGTCCATGCTTCACGGTGGGAACCACACATGCGGAGATCATTCGTTCACCTACTCTGCATCTCACAAAGATATGGCGGTTGGAACCAAAAAGTCCAATTTGAACTCATCAGACCAAAGGACAGATTTCCACCGGTCTAATGTCCATTGCTCGCGTTTCTTGGCCCAAGCAAGTCTTTTCTTCTTATTGGTGTCCTTTGGTAGTGGTTTCTTTGCAGCAATTTGATCATGAAGGCCTGATTCACGCATTCTCCTCTGAACCGTTGATGTTGAGATGTGTCTGTTACTTGAACCCTGTGAAGCATTTATTTGGGCTGCAATCTGAGGTGCAGTTAATTGCCGATTTCTGATTCTGGTAATGCTAATGAACTTGTCCTCTGCAGCAGAGGTAACTCTGGGTCTTCCTTCCCTCTGGCGGTCCTCATGAGAGACAGTTTTTCACAGTTTCTTCGTAGTTTCTGCGACTGCACTTGAAGAAACGTTCAAAGTTCTTGACATTTTCTGGATTGACTGACCCTCTTGTCTTAAAGTAATGATGGACTGTCGTTTCTCTTTGCTTATTTGAGCTGTTCTTGCCATAATATGGACTTGGTATTTTACCAAATAGGGCTATCTACTGTATACAACCCCTATCTTGTCACAACACAACTGATTGGCTCAAACGCATTAAAGGAGGAAAGAAATTCCACAAATTCGCTTTTAACAAGGCACAACTGTTAAAACCCCTCTGGGATATGTGGGAACTAGCGTCCCACCTGGCCAAAAGCCAGAGAAAATGCAGAGCGCCAAATTCAAATAAATTACTATTAAAATCAAACTTTCATGAAATCACACATGTAAGACACCAAATTAAAGCTACACGTGTTGTGAATCCAGGCAAAATGTCAGATTTCAAAAAGGCTTTTCGGCAAAAGCAAACAATGCTATTATCTGAGAGTAGCACCTCCATAAACAAAGAGAGAAAACATATTTCAACCCTGCAGGCGTGACACAAAACGCAGAAAGAAAAATATAAATCATGCCTTACCTTTGACGAGCTTCTTCTGTTGGCACTCCAATATGTCCCATAAACATCACAAATGGTCCTTTTGTTCGATTATTTCCGGTGATATATATCCAAAATGTATTTATTTGGCGTGTTTGATCCAGAAAAACACTGGTTCCAACTTGTGCAACGTGACTACAAAATATCTCAAAAGTCACCTGTAAACTGTGCCAAAACATTTCAAACTACTTTTGTAATACAACTTTAGGTATTTTCTAAAGTAAATAATCGATCACATTGAAGACGGGATGATCTGTGTTCAATACAGGAAGAAAACAAACTGACGCTACCTTTCTGGTCACGCGGCTCTAACAAACAGTACACTTGAAGTGACCCTCGTTTTGAACAGGACTACTTCTTCATTACACAAAGGAAAAACCTCAACCAATTTCTAAAGACTGGTGACATCCAGTGGAAGTGGTAGGAACTGCAAGAAGGTCCCTTAAAAATCTGGATTCCCAATGAAAACCCATTGAAAAGAAAGTGACCTAAAAAACAACAACATCTGAATGTTTTTTCCTCAGGGTTTCGCCTGCTACATAAATTCTGTTATACTCACAGACATGATTCAAACAGTTCTAGAAACTTCAGAGTTTCTATCTTATCTTCTGGGGATGAGTAGCAGGCAGTTGAATTTGGGCATGCATTTCATCCGGACATGAAAATACTGCCCCCTGTCACCAAGAAGTTAATTGAAATGCAAACCAGGTGACTACCTCATGAAGCTGGTTGAGAGAATGCCAAGAGAGTGAAAAGCTGTCATCAAGGCAAAGGGTGGCTATTTTGAAGAATCTCAAATATATTTGTTTAACACTTTTTTGGTTACTACATGATTCCATATGTGTTTTTCATAGTTTTGATGTCTTCACTATTATTCTACAATGTATAAAATAGTAAAAATAAAGAAAATTAGTAGGAATGGGTAGGTGTATCCAAACTATTGACTGGTACTGTTTATCACTTGTTGGCCTATCCCTCTGTACTGGTACAGATCTACTACAGTACTCACATCACTCCTCTCAAAGTCCCTCCCCCTTGACCCATCTTCCTCTACTTTCTTCACTGCCTCAGCATATGATAACTTCTGCACTCTAGCCCTAAAAACCTCAACCTGCCTCTTTCGCACTGCACATTTCTGATCCACAGTCCCATGGGCACCCCTACAATTAACACATATCCTGTGGTGTAAAGTACTTAAGTAAAAATACTTGAAAGTACTACTTAAGTTTTTCAGGGTATCTGTACTTTACCTTGCTATTTTTGACAACTTTTACTTCACTACATTCCTAAAGATTTTTAAAAACTTTTTACTCCATACATTTTCCCTGACACCCAAAAGTACTCATTACATTTTGATTGCTTAGCAGGACAGGAAAATGGTCCAATTTACACACTTGCCAAGAGAACATCCCGGGTCACCCTACTGCCTCTCATCTGGCGGACTCACTAAACACACATGCTTCGTCTGTAAATTATGTCAGTGTTGGGAGTGTGCCACTGGCTATCCGTACATTAAAATAACAAGAAAATGGTGCCGCCTGGTTTGCTTAATATAAGGACTTTTACATTTTAATTTACCTTTTGATACTTATGTATATGTTAGCAATTACATTTACTTTTGATACTTAAGTATATTTAAAACCAAAATAACTTTAGACTTTTACTCAAGTAGTATTTTACTGAGTGACTTTCACTTTTACTTGAGTAAGTTTCTATTAAAAGGTATCTTTATTTGTACTCAAGTATGACAATTTGGTACTTTTTCCACCATTGCACATATCCCTACTTTCCCCAATGCTACACATTCCTTTGTCTCATGCCCTTATGCACACTTCTCACACCTAGGAACCTCCCTCCTACACACCGCTGCCACCTGTCCAAAGGCTTGACACGTGTAACAACGTAAGGCACAAAAGCTCATACGGGATAACTAACATCACTTTGTCGGGCAAAGACTCAACATCAAAACTCAAAAGAACAGACAACGACTTCTGTTTCACCACTCATGCCACCCTGTCTGCGTTGCACCAAGTGACTAAACACTGGGGCGTATTCTTTACGTTTCTGAAACGGAAGCAAACGGAACGCAACGGGGAGAGACCTAGCAGAATTTGTCCAATAGTAACTCTCGTTTGGACCACAGGAGGTTGGTGGCAAGTTGGTGGCACCTTAATTGGGGAGGACGGTCTCGTGGTAATGGCTGGAGTGGAATTAGTAGAATGGTATCAAATAAATCAAACACATGGTTTCCATATGCTTTATGCCATTCCATTTACTTCGTTCCTGACATTATTATGAGCCATCCTCCCGTCAGCAGCCTCCACTGGTTTGGACTAATGATTACAACCCCAACGTGCAGAATCGGCAACGTTCTGAACTTGTTTCCGGTTTTAGTTGATTAGAAGTGGTTTTGAACTTGCAAATAATCATTATTTAATTGGTAAATGTTGTACTTGTCAGCCAAACTGAACAGAGAATGTGTTGCATTGCCATTCCAATACCAACCCTTACTTACTTACATATGTGAAACTCACAGAAGGCTGCTGAGGGGAAGACGGCTCATAATAAAGGCTGGAACGGAGCTAATGTAATGGCATCAAACACATGGAAAACATGTGTTTGATGTATTTGATACCATTACACCTATTCCGCTCCAGTCCTTACCACAAGGCCATCCTCCCCAATTAAGATGCCACAAACCTCCTGTTTTGAAACTACAGTCATTTGAAACGAATGTGCCCTATATCCTTCCAACAGTGGACTCTTGATTGGCCTGTCACAGTTCTGACAGTGGGCCTACCTGCCCCCTTGTTCTTGCAAACCTGCCTCCTAGGGCCCCAATGGAGAAACCCCATGTTGGGGCCCCAGAGAAAATTGCATTGTGATAACGTTTTCCTCAACAGCTGTTTTCCTCAACAGCTGTTTTCCCAACCTTTCCAACTTATACCCATCCTGTTTGTAAAAATGTTGCACGTTTCTTACAATTATGGAGCCTATGGGAAAACATTGTAATTGTTTTACTTATCATGCTTTGAAAATGTCAATGATTCATAATTCATATCATATTTTATCACAATATTTTAAAGCAGCAGCTTGCCACATGAGTAAGTCTTTCATAACCCACAAGGGGTCATATGAGATAGAGAGAGAGAGAGAGAGAGAGCAATCTGAAAATCAACAGATGGGCCATGATCAAGTACATCTTTACATAATATGTCATTTGTCTTATTCCATGAATTTCTGTATGACATGAGCTCAATTGATTTTAATTTAGCTTTTGAGTTTGTGTAGAGACATAGGCTACAGTTCCATTCTAACTGCGTCCCCTGGCTCAATTAGTGCACGGCCGGCAGGTGGACATAATTAGTTCCATCCTACAGGAGTCCACTCAGGCTTTGCCTCATAGGGCCCTGGTTGAGCACTCCAGCCTACAGGAAACCATTTTATTTTTTCCTTGGGCTCTTGGTTTCCTCACGACAAGGTTGTGTGCACCATTAACCCACCATGCTGTGCTGTTTATCTGTGTGAACACTCGGCGGTAGGAAAAACCCACGTCCTGAAGTCCCCAGTTATCATCCCCAGCCTACTGTTTACCAGGAAACTCTTCTCTTGCTGCCGTACCTATATACCACCCAGACACACGGTTAGCACAGCAGTCGCAACATATATTGTGAGCCAGAAATACCCAATGTCAATAAAACGTGTGTCCACTGTCTGGTCATGTTTAACATTCCTGTCCTGAAACTCAGTGCCCTACTGAGGAGGGGAAAACCCCAAGGGGAAAGAGAGAAGAGGAAAAAAAGGTATAATGTGCAGTGTGCATATTGTCATTTTTCAACAGGAGTACATTTACATGACTAAACCTTTCCGACACCAGGCCTACTATGTTGAATTATTGGTTCTGTACAGTGGTGAAAAATTATTTAAGGATGCCTTCATCAAACACTGCGTCTACATGATGTCACTGATGCACTCGGTCTGTCCTCCATATGAGCCAGTCGTAGCAAACTGATGTTCTGTCTACCTAGCATGCAATGAGTTATTTAGTTTCCCATCGAGTATTCATTGCCGATTGGTCCTTACTTACAATCTGAACCACAAATTCTTGATCATATCTCCTCATCCACTTCTTCAGATCTTAAAACTAGGCTACAGTAATGAATAGCGATCATGTATGACAAATAATTGAATAAAACTCCAATGTGCACTTTGACGTGATCACCTACTGTATTAGTTCAATCCCACTGAAAATGTACTAACCATATACTTTAGGCCTTCAACAAGATAATAAATCAATTTGCCAATTTCGTTTTTGTTTATTGTGAAAAGTCTAATTGCAATCAAATGTTTACTATTCTATACTTGCATCTCTCTTTCTCTTTCTCTTTCTCTCTCTCTCTCTCTCTCTTCTCTCGTTCTTCTTTCCTGTCACAGTTTTTCAATTCGCTACTTGTCTCTCCTCCTCTCAATCCACAATCTGCGACGACAGACCCTCCCCCGATGGATGCGGCTGAAACCAATGCACTGAAGTTGTGAAGTTATGCTACTGCTCTTTCTTCACTGACTTCATCTGGAACTCATTTTTCACCGCTGGAAATTTGTTATAATATCTTGAGGTAGCCTACTTTGAGATCGCAAATACAGTGGATTAACAACAAATGCTTTTCACCCAGGTGAGTACAGAAAACAAATGCGTTTAGAAAACAAACGATAACGTCTATATTGTATAACCAAGATTATGATTATGCCTGATCATTTGCAGATTATTCAAACTATAGCGGTCATATTTAGATCTGTATGATTTTTTAAAATTCTCTCCCATACTGCTGTCTTGCTCTTTTCACTGAAGTACCGCACATACAGTAAGTACATCCTGACATGCCTGCTTATTACCATGTATATTAGTAGATAGAAAATAACACGTGAATACTGAACATTTGTATTTGGAGTGCCGATTTTGTGAGTATTTCTTGTCATTAATGTTTGCTATATCCTCAGTCTTCATAACTAAACCGGGTCAATTCATATTTTGTTAAAAGGATTAGCCTATAGTCTTGATATGCAAAGCATGATCTGACTATCATAGAGTGCCATCTTAATGGGTATTGTTTGATCAGGCTTGCAGTTGATTGGTTTAGGGTTCAAGTTGTTTCAAAGAGGGTGCCACTTTTCATTTTATTAAGTGCCTCTGGGGTATTCCGAGATCTTAATTGACCTTGAGGCCTATGTTGTGGCAAGGCAAGAGTCATGATTAATGGCAGTGAAACGTGGAGATGAGGTGGTTGTCACTTCTCGCAGTGTGCGACACATTGTGACACAGCCTGAGTGACTGAGTCAACTTTCAACTCTTCCATGTGTAGTCTGTCAAGTTGGAAACATACCAAATAGGACAATCATAGGGCAACGAAACGTGGAGATGGATCTGGCGGATCTGTCTCACCCAGTGGCTTTCATATCTATGTGGAGCACATTTCCTCGTTGGATGACACATATAAAGTTGAAGTCGTAAGTTTACATACACTTAGGTTGGAGTCATTAAAACTCGTTTTTCAACCACTCCACACATTTCTTGTTTGCAAACTATAGTTTTGGCAAGTTGGTTAGGACATCTACTTTGTGCATGACACAAGTAATGTTTCCAACAATTGTTTACAGACAGATTATTTAGCTTATAATTCACTGAATTACAATTCCAGTGGGTCAGAAGTTTACATACACTAAGTTGACTGTGACTTTAAACAGCTTGGAAAATTCCAGAAAAAGATGTCATGGTTTTAGAAGTTTCTAATAGGCTAATTGACATCATTTGAGTCTATTGGAGGCGTACCTGTGGATGTATTTCAAGGCCTACCTTCAAACTCAGTGCCTCTTTGCTTGACATCAAAGGAAAATCAAAAGAAATCGGCCAAGACCTTAAACCTCCACAAGTCTGGTTCATCCTTGGGAGCAATTTCCAAATGCCTGAAGGCACCACATTCATCTGTACAAACAATAGTACACAAGTATAAACACCATGGGACCACGCGGACGTCATACAGCTCAGGAAGGAGACGCGTTCTGTCTCCTAGAGATGAACGTACTTTGGTGCGAAATCCCAGAACAACAGAAAAGGACCTTGTGAAGATTCTGGAGGAAACGGGTACAAAAGTATCTATATCCACAGTAAAACGAGTCCTATATTGACATAACCTGAAAAGCCGCTCAGCAAGGAAGAAGCCACTGCTCCAAAACAGCCATAAAAAAGCCAGACTACGGTTTGCAACAGCACATGGGGACAAATAACATACTTTTTGGAGAAATGTCCTTTGGTCTGATGAAATAAAAATATAGCTGTTTGGCCATAATGACCATCATTATGTTTGGAGGAAAAAGGGGGAGGCCTGCAAGCTGAAGAACACCATCCCAACCGTGAAGCACGGGGGTGGCAGCATCATGTTGTGGGGGTGCTTTGCTCTATTTTGTGATGCACTTCACAAAATAGATGGCATTATGAGGAGGAAAAATTATGTGGATATATTGAAGCAACATCTAAAGACATCAGTCAGGAAGTTAAAGCTTGGTTGCAAATGGGTCTTCCAAATGGACAATGACCCCAAGCAAATTTGAAAGCATAGTTGTGTCAAAATGGCTTAAGGACAACAAAGTCAAGGTATTGGAGTGGCAATCACAAAGACCTGACCTCAATCCTCTAGAAAATTTGTGGGCAGACCTGAAAAAGCATGTGCGAGCAAGGAGGCTTACAAACCTGACTCAGTTACACCAGCTCTGTCAGGAGGAATGGGCCAATATTCACCCAACTTATTGAGGGAAGCTTGTGGAAGACTACCCAAAACATTTGACCCAAGTTAAACAAGTTAAAGGCAATGCTACCAAATACTAATTGAGTGTGTGTAAATTTCTGACCAACTGGGAATGTGTTGAAAGAAATAAAAGCTGAAATAAATCATTCTCTCTACTATTATTCTGACATTTCACATGATTAAAATAAGTGGTGATCCTAACTGACCTAAGACAGGGAATTTTTACTTGGATTAAATGTCAGGAATTGTGGAAAAACTGTGTTTAAATGTAATTGGCTAAGGTGTATGTAAACTTCCGACTTCAACTGTACTCTTTGTATGGCTATTTCTTATTGCTATAAAGCTAAGCTATATGTGTTTGTTTTTCACCCAGCTTTACCTTAGGACTGCGAACTGGCCTAAAATCCTCCAGTGTAGTACCCAAAGAGATCTTGTGAATGGAGGCTCTTGGGAGAACCTGGCGCTGATGCACATAGAAACACTTTAACACTCAACACCTGGAAAGGAAAGATAGGATATGTGATTTACACAGTAAGCCGCTGCCACCTGGATCTGACAGCACCTAAACTCCCATCTACTGCGGTCTTTAAGACAGCTCACCAAAATCCTCAGGAAAACACATTGATATTTGTCTGTAGTATGCTGACCTCTTTACAAAAGTAGATACCCACTGGGCACAGACGTCAATTCAACATCTATTCCACGTTGGTTCAATACCATTTAATTGACACTTTATTTGTTTATTTTTACATTTTTAATTTCACCTTTATTTAACCAGGTAGGCTAGTTGAGAACAAGTTCTCATTTACAACTGCGACCTGGCCAAGATAAAGCATAGCAGTGTGAACAGACAACAACACAGAGTTACACATGGAGTAAACAATAAACAAGTCAATAACACAGTAGAAAGAAAAAAGGAGTCTATATACATTGTGTGCAAAAGGCATGAGGAGGTAGGCGAATAATTACAATTTTGCAGATTAACACTGGAGTGATAAACGATCAGATGGTCATGTGCAGGTAGAGATACTGGTGTGCAAAAGAGCAGAAAAGTAAATAAATATAAACAGTATGGGGATGAGGTAGGTAAATTGGGTGGGCTATTTACCGATGGACTATGTACAGCTGCAGCGATCGGTTAGCTGCTCAGATAGCAGATGTTTGACGTGGAAACATAATTAATTCAACCAGCGTGTGCCCAGTGGATAAATCGAGATTCCGTGTGGATTTTTCTGTCTGATGTCCATACATACTGCTCTGCATATTTACAGTACACCTCTTGGATACGTGTCTGTTTGTCTACAGACTGTTACTGCCATCAGTCAGTACTGTATGAAGATTTGGTGATCTCTTTTCTGTCTGTGGTCTAACTACAGATTCCTCTCTTCAATCAAACAGCTGGAGTTTCTCCATTGCTCTCCTCAGACTGGCCTTCTATGACCATCTGTTTCTCCATCCAAGAGGTGAAGTATGGAGGTCTGGTGAGCCATCGGATATGTTTTGATTTGGGATGACACTGGCCAGACACACCAGAGCCGAGGTAGAAATAGGACGAGTAGAGATGAGGTAGTTACAGTATATTTACTTCACGTTAATTTGATCTTCCAAATGGCACAAACCCTCTGTTTATAAAGGTTTATTGTAACGCCACAGAGTACACTGGGTCTCTATGTGTTTTCTTTTGAAAGCTAGGGCTTTTCATGAAAGGTTTATACCAGGCCACACACCATTTGTGTGTTGTTATTGAGTTGAGATTGTAGTTGTGGATCCTTGCTTGTTTTTTATCCAAACATGTCACTTTATGGACTCAAAACATTGTTTATATAGAAGGTGGATTAATGGTTGTACTGTACAGAAGGCCTGGGAGGTTCTTACGAGGTTTTTTGACATCGTAGTCTGGCAGATTTAATGTTGTCAAATCTACACAGCAAACTCCCAGTTGATTCATAAACCTCCCAAGGATTTCTTTCCCTGCCAAAGTGATTGTCAATATTAAAATTAGTACTCGACTTGATTTGATGATTGGTCAATCTTGTCTTTTCAGTCTTTTGTGCAGATAAATCATCGTAATGGAAAACAGCAAAAGAAGGTGACAGAGATGTAATATTCCTACGACATGATTGTATAAGTCTCTCAACTCCATATGCTCTGCAGCCGTGCAGATCATTTGGAGCAGATACGACTGCAGCCATGCGAGACGTGGTTTTGGACCGGTTTTGCTGTGGAACATGGACAGTTACTATAGGCTCTGGCTCAAATAAACTTTCATAAAGAACAGTTGGATAGAGGATCGGGGGGGAGGGGACTGGAAAGGGCTAATGGAGTGACCACAGAGTACTTGTACTGTGGTGAGTGTCTTTGAAGCTGCTTGTGTTGTTGGTTGGTTGGGTGGGTGGGTGATGTTGGGTAGGGAGGGTGGTTTTGTGGAGGGGGTGGTGGAGACGTGTAATTAAGATTTGGGGGCCTGTTCTGGTGCCTCTCATTTCATGCGGTGTCTATAGAGGAAGGCTGTAGCAAACAGAAACCTGAGCTGTAGAGGGAGGAAATGTATCCCCTTTAACGTCTCATTGCTTTCTCAGGCCGTCTTGAGAAAATGGTTGTGCTTTTTCCACTCTTTGTTTCTTTCAGCAGCTGGTGTGAGGTCATTTATGTAAATGAAGCAAGAGCCATTTATTTTCTCAACTGTTGGATAAGATGTCATATTTATAATATAATGTGAATTCTGAATGCTAAAATAAAGAACTGTTATGTCATGCTTGGCACCCCAGTGACATGAATTGGTAGAGCCCCACTTGATGTTTTTCCCAGTTCCTGACCTACAGCCAACCCAGTCGTCCACCAGCTGTGTGGAGCAGTGACTCCATGGCTCTCCATCATGCATTTTATGAGATCCCCTCCACTCACAAACATTTCCATTATTCAGGTCAGGTAATAAAAGGGAGAGTTAGTCACAGAGAAATGCAGAATGAGAGAGTATCCCTCGTCAACATCACCATTATTCAAAACAACAGACTATGTTAGCATCCCAATGGATTTGCTCTTGGAAATTCTGGGTACAGCAATGCCAGTATTGGTATGATGGTGTTGGTAGTTTTTGTTTTACTCGTAAGAATCCCTCCTCAGTTGTGTTTACTTGTCAAAGGAAGGGAAGGTTGGGATGCAGACCTGGGTTTAGAGGCAAGATGTTTCCTATCTGCTTCCTATTGTTTGTCCTAGTTCTGTCTCACAGCGATGAGCGAGGGAAAGAGCTATGAGAATGTGGACTTGTGGGGGTTTGGGAGACTGGGGATGTTTTAACTTTGTTTTCTTTTTGCACCCTGGCAGATAAACAGAGCAGAACAAACAAACTATTTGCGTGAAGAGACAGCTTGGCCCCTGTGTTTTATAAGAGGTGAGCGAACACATGAGTTAGTAGAGTCCATATTGAGCCATCTTTTTTTAAATGGTAGAATGACCTATATGATCAAGATGACCCCATTTAAAGGATGCTTTTGAAGTAGTGCTGAAGGAAAGGAAGAAGCAGTAACACTTACTTTTACAGTGTGTTAACTACAAGGAAATTACTTGGTACCTACTCACAGCTATAGCCATTTATAGTTATTAGTTGTTAGGCTACCATTAGTGCATGCTGCATTTCCACTTCAACTTATTATTATTATTTTTTACATAAGTTCAGATCTCTACTGATTAGTTCCCACTTTGCACACAGAAAAATAAAGTGTTACATTTGTTTGCCGTGTCCTTGATTGGCTAAGATCATACCCAAAGAGGAAGGGATGCTCCTGGCCCCTCTTCTTCCTTGCCTGCCCCCCGCGTTATTTGCCCAGGACGTCCTTTGTGGTGGCGGTGGTGTGCATCTGGCCCTTGTTTCCAGGTCGCCCCCTGCCTTCCTGTTCTGTCGAGCAGACCTGCAGGTGTGACACAAAGCATTTTGTTTTACCATATGATTACATTTTGCATGCATAATGACCACATGGCTGTATTTTCCTCTTATTCTTTGCTGAATGTATCGCTTTTATGTTTTGGAGCCAAAGTGAAAAAAAGTAATGCTGCCACCTATAGGTCTCGAAATAGGTTACAGCACCACAGCTGTGAAAAGCATAGTCGCAAAGACAAAGGATAGGAACATTTCTAAGGGTTCACCTTCAGGGTAGCACACGTGGCTCAAGTTCTAAAGTGACAAAATACAAAAATGAGTTTGGTCTTTACTTCCAAATGCTCAGAACGAGGGATATATTTTGGTTCTGTGAAGAAGAAGCTGCGATAAAAGGATCACATTAATAAGGAGCAGATTTCCTCCTCGTCCTCCAAAGGCAGTGCACCGAAGGCCAGAGGCAGGCCAGTAAATCTATTGGGTTTAAATGAGAGGAATTTACTGGCCCAGACTGAACTTCCTGGAAAAACAGAGAGGTAGTAGAGATAGAGAAAGAAAGAGACAAGTACCTTATGATATGCATCCCACTCTTAGTTCTTTCCCTGGTTACTGTCCCATTGAATTATATTTGCTAGCATGTCACAGTACCTTTCTGATGTGCAGTCATTCAGCCATAATGCAGACAGAGGGACGAGTCTGTAGATGCACATCTGCCTGCATGTGTTTAGGTCTATGTCTCTTCATGCATTATGCATAATGGCCTAACCACATACCCTGCAGGCTTTTTACATTTAGGGGGTACATGAGGTAAATAAATGCCCAGATGGGACACCATTATTACTCCCCAAACAGGAAATGATGCCCAGCTAAAGAAGATGAAAAACAACAACAGCAACAGAGAAAAGATATACCAACAGCTACCCAAATGGGTTCCAGCTCGCGCCTGTCTCACTGACTGCAAATAAACTGGCCAGCTAGTTACATTAGAAGTGTTGTCTTAATCGAAAGCAGATGCTGCGTGGTCATAGTCTGTTATCTTTAATTGCTCTCAGTTTCATGGAACTGTGAAGTTTAAAAAAAATGTGAAGGCCCAGTGCAGTCAAACGTCTGTTTTGTATCATATTGTACAAGAGCTGATGAAACGAACAATGTAAAAGTATGAACAAATGTGATCAGTGGTTGAAAATACAATATACACAGGACCTTGTAATTAGCAGGTTTGCATGGGAGGGAGTTTCGGCTTTCCATGGCGACATGGGGTAAATTGGTTAATAGACTAATAACAAAGAGAGTTCTAAACCTCTCTGCCAATGACAGCTAGTTTTCAGTTTTCCCCTTCCCACTCAGAGCATTCCCAGACAGTCCTAGCAAATGTTTTGCTTGAGAGATTTTTTTTGTTGTTGCTTAAATACAATTTTGCCCATTTGAATAGAAATCTATTACAGTAAGGTACTTAATTGTTACCAATAAATTATTTAATATTGATAGAAAACGGCTTCATTAGGCCTTTAAAGCTAAATGCCCATGGCATGAAATGTGTGGTGCTTGAACCATGTGTTATTGAAGAGGACACTGAATCAGATACTCAACCATGGGATTCCGAAGGATCAGTGAATGTTACACTAAATGTGGAAAATCTTTATTTATTCCTTGGGATGTCTTTAGTTTTTCTAAAGATCTGCATTGCACCGAAACGTATATATTAGGAATTACAATGCCTGTATTGTAGAAATACTTAAACTAAGGTATACTGTAACATCCAAATCTGTGTTACTGTACCTATCAGGGCCGCTGTGAGTCCTGTTGAGACCATGGTTCCGTTTGCTTTAGTGTTAGCCAAGGCAGAGGGGGGTTGCTACCACACCTTGCCACTGGAGAGGGGACTGCAGCAAACATCTGGGACTTGTAGTATGAAATCTGCATGAGATTCAACCAAGGGAAAGGGGATAGTGGATAGAGATGGAAAGTGTGCGTGCACACACTTGTTGTGAGGGAGGGCATGTGAGGCCATCCATGAAGTCACTGTTGGTCTCTGTGTGTGCACATCTGTGTTTATGTGGATGTTTGATGCAAGGTTTCTTTGATGGCCAGGCAAGTTTTGCTGTCCACATCAGTTCAACATTTCCTTTTGTTAAAGTACATTATGCTTGGCTGTTTTCCTTAGTGAGAAAATACAGAACAAAACATTATTGGAATACTGTACCAGTGCTGCTCTACGGCCAACAATTAATTGGGTATTGATTGACAGACCGCAAAATTGAGGAAGTAGGAGAGGCAGAGAGTGTTTTTGAATATGCCACCTCCAGTGTAGTAAATCCAGATGTGCACAGTTTCAGACTACGGTGTGGTCATAAAACAGGCATGACTTTTATAGACTTGGGTGATAAGGAGGAGAATTGATTTCGTAACAGGACTTCTATGGTCCTCAAACATCATTTGATGGCAATTTGCAATACTCCAGAATGTTATGATGAGTGATCAGATGAATTTAAATTAATTGCAAAGTCCCTCTTTGCCATGCAAATGAACTGAATCCCCCAAAAACATTTCCACTGCATTTCAGCCCTGCCACAAAAGGACCAGCTGACATCATGTCAGTGATTCTCTCGTGTTGACGAGGACAAGGCTGGAGATCACTCTGTCATGCTGATTGAGTTCGAATAACAGACTGGAAGCTTCAAAAGGAGGGTGGTGCTTGGAATCATTGTTCTTCCTCTGTCAAACATGGTTACCTGCAAGGAAACACGTGCCGTCATCATTGCTTTGCGCAAAAAGAGCTTCACAGACAAGGATATTGATGCCAATAAGATTGCACCTAAATCAACCATTTATCGGATCATCAAGAACTTCAAGGAGAGAGGTTTAAGTTGTTGTGAAAAAGGCTTCAGGGCGCCCAAGAAAGTCCAGCAAGCGCCAGGACTGTCCCCTAAAGTTGATTCAGCTGCGGGATCGGGGCACCACCAGTACAGAACTTGCTCAGGAATGGCAGCAGGCAGGTGTGAGTGCATCTGCACACACAGTTAGGCAAAGACTTTTGGAGGATGGCCTGGTGTCAAGAAGGGAAGCAAAGAAGCCACTTCTCTCCAGGAAAAACATCAGGGACAGACTGATATTCTGCAAAAGGTACAGGGATTGGACTGCTGAGGACTGGGGTAAAGTCATTTTCTCAGTCCTGTGTCATGCCAGCAGTAAAGCATCCTGAGACCATTCATGTGTGGGGTTGCTTTTCAGCCAAGGGAGTGGGCTCACTCACAATTTTGCCTAAGGACACAGCCATGAATAAAGAGGTCTTGAAAAGAAGGGTCAACACTGCATATACAGTGCCTTGCGAAAGTATTCGCCCCCTTGAACTTTGCGACCTTTTGCCACATTTCAGGCTTCAAACATAAAGATATAAAACTGTATTTTTTTGTGAAGAATCAACAACAAGTGGGACACAATCATGAAGTGGAACGACATTTATTGGATATTTCAAACTTTTTTAACAAATCAAAAACTGAAAAATTGGGCGTGCAAAATTATTCAGCCCCTTTACTTTCAGTGCAGCAAACTCTCTCCAGAAGTTCAGTGAGGATCTCTGAATGATCCAATGTTGACCTAAATGACTAATGATGATAAATACAATCCACCTGTGTGTAATCAAGTCTCTGTATAAATGCACCTGCACTGTGATAGTCTCAGAGGTCCGTTAAAAGCGCAGAGAGCATCATGAAGAACAAGGAACACACCAGGCAGGTCCGAGATACTGTTGTGAAGAAGTTTAAAGCCGGATTTGGATACAAAAAGATTTCCCAAGCTTTAAACATCCCAAGGAGCACTGTGCAAGCGATAATATTGAAATGGAAGGAGTATCAGACCACTGCAAATCTACCAAGACCTGGCCGTCCCTCTAAACTTTCAGCTCATACAAGGAGAAGACTGATCAGAGATGCAGCCAAGAGGCCCATGATCACTCTGGATGAACTGCAGAGATCTACAGCTGAGGTGGGAGACTCTGTCCATAGGACAACAATCAGTCGTATATTGCACAAATCTGGCCTTTATGGAAGAGTGGCAAGAAGAAAGCCATTTCTTAAAGATATCCATAAAATGTGTCGTTTAAAGTTTGCCACAAGCCACCTGGGAGACACACCAAACATGTGGAAGAAGGTGCTCTGGTCAGATGAAACCAAAATTGAACTTTTTGGCAACAATGCAAAACGTTATGTTTGGCGTAAAAGCAACACAGCTGAACACACCATCCCCACTGTCAAACATGGTGGTGGCAGCATCATGGTTTGGGCCTGCTTTTCTTCAGCAGGGACAGGGAAGATGGTTAAAATTGATGGGAAGATGGATGAAGCCAAATACAGGACCATTCTGAAAGAAAACCTGATGGAGTCCGCAAAAGACCTGAGACTGGTACGGAGATTTGTCTTCCAACAAGACAATGATCCAAAACATAAAGCAAAATCTACAATGGAATGGTTCAAAAATAAACATATCCAGGTGTTAGAATGGCCAAGTCAAAGTCCAGACCTGAATCCAATCGAGAATCTGTGGAAAGAACTGAAAACTGCTGTTCACAAATGCTCTCCATCCAACCTCACTGCGCTCGAGCTGTTTTGCAAGGAGGAATGGGAAAAAAATTCAGTCTCTCGATGTGCAAAACTGATAGAGACATACCCCAAGCGACTTACAGCTGTAATCGCAGCAAAAGGTGGCGCTACAAAGTATTAACTTAAGGGGGCTGAATAATTTTGCACGCCCAATTTTTCAGTTTTTGATTTGTTAAAAAAGTTTGAAATATCCAATAAATGTCGTTCCACTTCATGATTGTGTCCCACTTGTTGTTGATTCTTCACAAAAACATACCGTTTTATATCTTTATGTTTGAAGCCTGAAATGTGGCAAAAGGTCGCAAAGTTCAAGGGGGCCGAATACTTTCGCAAGGCACTGTATTGCATCAACTTCATGTAATTGTCAATAAAAGCCTTTGACACTTAAGAAATGCTTGTAATTATACTTCAGTATTCCATAGTAACATCTGACAAATATATCTAAAGACACTGAAGCAGCAAACTTTGTGAAAATGTATATTTGTGTTACGGTGCGTGAATGAGGACCCAAAAGCGAATTAACTTAAACAGAGCTTCTTTAATTACCAAACATAGGTAGGCTCAGACGGACCGGCAGATTCCGACAGGACAAGACAAGGTTACAGCAAACATGACGACAGTCTGGTTCAGGCATGAAACACAACAAACAAGAATCCGACAAAGACAGGAACAAAAACAGAGAGAGATATAGGGGACTAATCAGAGGGAAAAAGGGAACAGGTGGGAAAAGGGGTGACGAGGTGGTTAGGAGGAGACAAGGCACAGCTGGGGGAAAGAGGGGGAGAAAAGGTAACCTAACAACGACCAGCAGAGGGAGACAGGGTGAAGGGAAAGGACAGAGACAAGACACAACATGACAGTACATGACAGTACCCCCCCACTCACCGAGCGCCTCCTGGCGCACTCGAGGAGGAAACCTGGCGGCAACGGAGGAAATCCTCGATCAGCGCACGGTCCAGCACGTCCCGAGAGGGAACCCAACTCCTCTCCTCAGGACCGTACCCCTCCCAATCTACGAGGTACTGGTGACCACGGCCCCGAGGACGCATGTCCAAAATTCTACGGACCCTGTAGATGGGTGCGCCCTCGACAAGGATGGGGGGGGGGGGGGGAAGACGAGCGGGGGCGCGAAGGACGGGCTTGATGCAGGAGACATGGAAGACCGGGTGGACGCGACGAAGGTATCGCGGAAGAAGAAGTCGAACTGCGACAGGATTAATGACCCGAGAAATACGGAACGGACCAATGAACCGCGGGGTCAACTTGCGAGAAGCCGTCTTAAGGGGAAGGTTCTGAGTGGAGAGCCAAACTCTCTGACCGCGACAATATCTAGGACTCTTAGTTCTACGCTTATTAGCAGCCCTCACAGTCTGCGTCCTATAACGGCAAAGTGCAGACCTGACCCTCTTCCAGGTGCGCTCGCAACGTTGGACAAAAGCCTGAGCGGAGGGGACGCTGGACTCGGCGAACTGAGATGAGAACAGCGGAGGCTGGTACCCGAGGCTACTCTGAAAAGGAGATAGCCCGGTCGCAGACGAAGGAAGCGAGTTGTGGGCGTATTCTGCCCAGGGGAGCTGTTCTGACCAAGACGCAGGGTTGCGAAAAGAAAGACTGCGTAAGATGCGACCAATAGTCTGATTGGCCCGTTCTGCTTGACCGTTAGACTGGGGGTGAAAGCCGGAAGAGAGACTGACGGAAGCCCCAATCAAACGGCAAAACTCCCTCCAAAATTGAGACGTGAATTGCGGACCTCTGTCCGAAACGACGTCTGACGGAAGGCCATGAATTCTGAAAACATTCTCGATGATGATTTGTGCCGTCTCTTTAGCAGAAGGAAGCTTAGCAAGGGGAATGAAATGAGCCGCCTTAGAGAACCTATCGACAACCGTAAGAATAACAGTCTTCCCCGCTGACGAAGGCAGTCCGGTGACAAAATCTAAGGCGATGTGAGACCACGGTCGAGAGGGAATAGGAAGCGGCCTGAGACGGCCGGCAGGAGGAGAGTTACCGGACTTAGTCTGCGCGCAGACCGAACAAGCAGCCACGAAACGACGCGTGTCATGCTCCCGGGTGGGCCACCAAAAACGCTGGCGAATGGAAGCAAGCGTACCCCGAACGCCAGGGTGGCCGGCTAACTTGGCAGAGTGAGCCCACTGAAGAACGGCCAGACGAGTAGGAACGGGAACGAAAAGAAGGTTCCTAGGACAAGCGCGCGGCGACGGAGTGTGAGTGAGCGCTTGTTTTACCTGCCTCTCAATTCCCCAGACAGTCAACCCGACAACACGCCCCTCAGGGAGAATCCCCTCGGGGTCAGTGGAGGCTACTGAAGAACTGAAGAGACGAGACAAAGCATCAGGCTTGGTGTTCTTAGAGCCCGGACGATAAGAAATCACGAACTCGAAACGAGCGAAAAACAGCGCCCAACGCGCCTGACGCGCATTAAGTCGTTTGGCAGAACGGATGTACTCAAGGTTCCTATGGTCAGTCCAAACGACAAAAGGAACGGTCGCCCCCTCCAACCACTGTCGCCATTCGCCTAGGGCTAACCGGATGGCGAGCAGTTCGCGGTTACCCACATCATAGTTACGTTCCGACGGCGACAGGCGATGAGAAAAATACGCGCATGGGTGGACCTTGTCGTCAGAGAGGGAGCGCTGAGAAAGAATGGCTCCCACGCCCACCTCTGACGCGTCAACCTCGACAACGAACTGTCTAGAGACGTCAGGTGTAACAAGGATAGGAGCGGATGTAAAACGATTCTTGAGGAGATCAAAAGCTCCCTGGGCGGAAACGGACCACTTAAAGCACGTCTTGACAGAAGTAAGGGCTGTGAGAGGAGCTGCCACCTGACCGAAATTACGGATGAAACGACGATAGAAGTTTGCGAAGCCGAGAAAGCGCTGCAGCTCGACGCGTGACTTAGGGACGGGCCAATCAATGACAGCTTGGACCTTAGCGGGATCCATCTTAATGCCTTCAGCGGAAATAACAGAACCGAGAAATGTGACGGAGGAGGCATGAAAAGTGCACTTCTCAGCCTTCACAAAAAGACAATTCTCTAAAAGGCGCTGGAGGACACGTCGAACGTGCTGAACATGAATCTGGAGTGACGGTGAAAAAATCAGGATATCGTCAAGGTAAACGAAAACAAAGATGTTCAGCATGTCTCTCAGGACATCATTGACTAATGCCTGAAAGACAGCTGGAGCGTTAGCGAGGCCGAAAGGAAGAACCCGGTATTCAAAGTGCCCTAACGGAGTGTTAAACGCCGTCTTCCACTCGTCCCCCTCCCTGATGCGCACGAGATGGTAAGCGTTACGAAGGTCCAACTTAGTGAAAAACCTGGCTCCCTGCAGGATCTCGAAGGCTGAAGACATAAGAGGAAGCGGATAACGATTCTTCACTGTTATGTCATTCAGCCCTCGATAATCTATGCAGGGGCGCAGAGACCCGTCCTTCTTCTTGACAAAAAAAAACCCCGCTCCGGCGGGAGAGGAGGAGGGGACTATGGTACCGGCGTCAAGAGCTACAGACAAATAATCTTCGAGAGCCTTACGTTCGGGAGCCGACAGAGAGTATAGTCTACCCCGGGGGGGGGGGGGGTGGTTCCCGGAAGGAGATCAATACTACAATCATACGACCGGTGTGGAGGAAGAGAGGTGGCCCTGGACCGACTGAACACCGTGCGCAGATCGTGATATTCCTCCGGCACCCCTGTCAAATCACCAGGCTCCTCCTGTGAAGAAGAGACAGAGGAAACAGGAGGGATAGCAGACATTAAACATTTCACATGACAAGAGACGTTCCAGGAGAGGATAGAATTACTAGACCAATTAATGGAAGGATTATGACAAACTAGCCAGGGATGGCCCAAAACAACAGGTGTAAAAGGTGAACGAAAAATTAAAAAAGAAATGGTTTCACTATGATTACCAGAAACAGTGAGGGTTAAAGGTAGCGTCTCACGCTGAATCCTGGGGAGAGGACTACCATCCAGGGCGAACAAGGCCGTGGGCTCCTTTAACTGTCTGAGAGGAATGTCATGTTCCCGAGCCCAGGTCTCGTCCATAAAACAGCCCTCCGCCCCAGAGTCTATTAAGGCACTGCAGGAAGCTGACGAACCGGTCCAGCGTAGATGGACCGACAAGGTAGTGCAGGATCTTGAAGGAGAGACAGGAGTAGTAGCGCTCACCAGTAGCCCTCCGCTTACTGACGAGCTCTGGCCTTTTACTGGACATGAAGTGACAAAATGACCAGCGGAACCGCAATAGAGACAGAGGCGGTTGGTGATTCTCCGTTCCCTCTCCTTAGTCGAGATGCGGATACCTCCCAGCTGCATGGGCTCAGCACCCGAGCCGGCAGAGGAAGATGGTAGTGATGCGGAGAGGGGGGCGACGGAGAGCGCGAGCTCCTTTCCACGAGCTCGGTGACGAAGATCAACCCGTCGCTCAATGCGAATAGCGAGTTCAATCAAGGAATCCACGCTGGAAGGAACCTCCCGGGAGAGAATCTCATCCTTTACCTATGCACGGAGACCCTCCAGAAGACGAGCGAGCAAGGCCGGCTCGTTCCAGCCACTGGAGACAGCAAGAGTGCGAAACTCAATAGAGTAGTCTGTTATGGATCGATTGCCTTGACATAGGGAAGACAGGGCCCTGGAAGCCTCCTCCCCAAAAACAGATCGATCAAAAACCCGTATCATCTCCTCCTTAAAGTCCTGATACTGGTTAGTACACTCAGCCCTTGCCTCCCAGATTGCCGTGCCCCACTCACGAGCCCGTCCAATAAGGAGAGATATGACGTAGGCGACACGAGCAGTGCTCCTGGAGTAAGTGTTGGGCTGGAGAGAAAACACAATATCACACTGGGTGAGGAACGAGCGGCATTCAGTGGGCTCCCCAGAGTAACACGGCGGGTTATTGATTCTGGGCTCCGGAGATTCGAAAGCCCTGGAAGTGGCCGGTGGATCGAGGCGGAGATGGTGAACCTGTTCTGTGAGGTTGGAGACTTGGGTGGCCAGGGTCTCAACGGCATGTCGAGCAGCAGACACTTCCTGCTCGTGTCTGCCTAGCATCGCTCCCTGGATCCCGACGGCTGAGTGGAGAGGATCCGAAGTCGCTGGGTCCATTCTTGGTCGGATTCTTCTGTTACGGTGCGTGAATGAGGACCCAAAAGCGAATTAACTTAAACAGAGCTTCTTTAATTACCAAACATAGGTAGGCTCAGACGGACCGGCAGATTCCGACAGGACAAGACAAGGTTACAGCAAACATGACGACAGTCTGGTTCAGGCATGAAACACAACAAACAAGAATCCGACAAAGACAGGAACAAAAACAGAGAGAGATATAGGGGACTAATCAGAGGGAAAAAGGGAACAGGTGGGAAAAGGGGTGACGAGGTGGTTAGGAGGAGACAAGGCACAGCTGGGGGAAAGAGGGGGAGAAAAGGTAACCTAACAACGACCAGCAGAGGGAGACAGGGTGAAGGGAAAGGACAGAGACAAGACACAACATGACAGTACATGACAATTTGTGTCAAAACGTTTGGCCACGACTGTATATGACAATCACTTGTGTTTATAAAGTACCATATGCATTCTTTATGATGAAGTCCACTTTTGTTTATGGAATTACATACATTTATACTCTACCGTTCAAAAGTTTGGGGTCA
Organism: Oncorhynchus mykiss; assembly: GCF_057628025.1. NCBI lineage: Eukaryota > Metazoa > Chordata > Actinopteri > Salmoniformes > Salmonidae > Oncorhynchus > Oncorhynchus mykiss. The sequence goes on from NC_143023.1 coordinate 32,143,858, forward strand.
TTTAGAAATGTCCTTGTTTTTGAAAGAAAAGCTATTTTCTTTGTCCATTAAAATAACATCAAATTGATCAGAAATACAGTGTAGACATTGTTCATGTTGTGAAACAAGAAACACGAACAACGCACAAACAGGAAACAATGACACCTGGGGAAGGAACTAAATGGAGTGACATATATAGGGCAGGTGATCAAGGAAGTGAGTCCAGGTGAGTGATGATGCGCAGGTGCGTGTTACGATGATGACAGATGTGCACCATAACGAGCAGCCTGGTGACCTAGAGGCTGGAGAGTGAGCACAAGTGACAATTAGAAAACCCTTTTGCAATTATGTTAGCACAGCTGAAAAACTGTTGTTCTGATTAAAGAAGCAATAGAATTGACCTTTAGACTAGTTGAGTATCTGGAGCATCAGCATTTGTGGGTTTGATTACAGGCTCAAAATGGTCAGAAACAAAGCATTTTCTTTTGAAACTCATCAGTCTATTCTTGTTCTGAGAAATGAAGGCTATTCCATGCGAGAAATTGCTGAAGAGAAATTGAAGATCTCGTACAGCTCTGTGTACTACTCCCTTCACAGAACAATGCAAACTGGCTCTAACCAGAATGGAAAAGGAGTGGGAGGCCCCGGTGCACAACTGAGCAAGAGGACAAGTACATTACAGTGTTTAGTTTGAGAAACAGACCCCTCAGAAGTCCTCAACTGGCAGCTTCATTAAATAGTACCCGCAAAACACCAGTCTCAACGTCAACAGTAAGGGGCAACTCCGGGATGCTGCCCTTCTAGGCAGAGTTGCAAAGAAAGGTCATATCTCAGACTGGCCAATAATAACAAAAGATTAAGATGGGCCAAAGAACACAGACACTGGACAGAGGAACTCTGCCTATAAGGCCAGCACCCCGGAGTCGCCTCTTCACTGTTGACGTTGAGACTGGTGTTTTGTGGGTACTTTTACTGCTTCTTTAATCAGCACAACAGTTTTCAGCCAATTGTGCAAGTTCTCCCACTTAAAAAGATGAGAGAGGCCACCATAATTTGCAAATAAATTCAGTTAAAATCCTACAATGTGATTTTCTGGATTTTTTTTCTCATTTTGTCTGTCATAGTTGAAGTGTACCTATGATGAAAATGACAGGCCTCTCTCATCTTTTTAAGTGGGAGAACTTGCACAATTGGTGGCTGACTAAATACTTTTTTTGCCCCACAGTAATTGCAAAAGGGTTTTCTAATGATCAATTAGCCTTTTAAAATGATAAACTTGTATAAGCTAACCCAACGTGCCATTGGAACACAGGAGTGATGGTTGCTGATAATGGGCCTCTGTACGCCTATGTAGATATTCCATTTAAAAAACAGCTACAATAGTCATTTACAACATGAACAATGACCACTCAATTTTATGTTATTTTAATGAACCAAAAATGTGCTTTTCTTTCAGAAACAAGGGCATTTCTAAGTGAACCCAATCTTCTGAACGGTAGTGCATGTGTAGTCTGACATTATGAGGAGGGTGATGTGTAGAGGTATGACTGATATCCGAGTTTATAACCCCTTTTTCTCGTTCTCAAAAAAAACTTCACACCTTACAGACTCATAACTCTTCACTGTCAGGCGCCAAGGCCTTTTTTGATCATGGCATCATGTGTGAAGTGACTCAACGGGTAGTATAACAATAGGCTTGTGGGGTCCAGGGCACCACAGAGACCTTCAGACTATAGGGAACTTCCTGTTGTAATGTCACCACCATATTGTAGTAGGAGAGGGGATTTTACTACGGGGTATGGCAGGAAGAGCAAAGGAAGGGGTAGTTCTGAACAAGCAAGCTACTGATGATGATTCATGCTGTCACACCAGAAAACTCATCAATTATGATTATCAGGATGTCTAGAAGTCATAACACAAATTGTGTAATTGTGAAAATCTCAAATTATGTAGATATTTATTGTTTCGTTATTCAAGACCTGTATGTCAGGATGCTACAGTATTTCTTGAGGATAATTATGGTAAATATTAATCTACAGCGGAGGATTCGGTTATGAATGGGGTTATACCATTAGTGGATTGTTATTTTATACCAACTAAACTGTACTAAACAGCTTGTCTCCAGCATGGAGGTTCATTCACTATGAAAGCTCACTGTGCACGCATGGGGTCTCTAGAATAATACCACTTGATTCTATGGCAATTACATATGGTCTCTAAAATAATACCACTTGATTCTATGGTAATTACATGTTCAGAATCCTGAACTGTTACTGGAGCCTTCTAAGCGATGGTCTCACGATAATGCCAACGGTGTGGTCTTTCTACCGTGTTCTTCAAGGCTGTGTTTTCTGGTTGTGGTTTGTGGAAAGCCTTTTTTATTTACAAGAAGCCCAAGTGTCTCTGCATACATTATGATCCCAGTACATTACGGCGCATATAATTACTGCTCTGTATCGTCATGTCCCTCCAAAACCAGGGCCTCCATTTTAGGTTTTCCACAATTTCATATAGTTAAGTTTGCATAGAAAATACTATTTATACCCTGAACAATGCTTTTTTAATCTGAGGTGAGTGTTTTGGGGTGTACTGAACATGTACATGTGAATGTGTTTTTATTCTGGCTAGAGTACTCCAGAGTGTTTGTGTTTGTGAGGACCCCTACACTTTCTCTGACCAACGAAACCACAGTCACTCTGCCTGTGGTTATGGTCTGGAGTGTGCCGGCCCTAGAGGTAGTTTACACTGTGTGGCTAGCTGGTTGCAGACGAGAACACACAAGCCCTCACTGTGAAGCAATGCAGCAGGGATGTACTCAACTTGGAGAGAGAGGCCTCAACTTGGCCAAATGCCCAACACAACAAGAGAGAATATGTTCCCAGAGTGTCAGTTCAACACGTTTCAGTTGGCCAGGCATTGATACCAACCTTATCTATAAGATGACACCCCCAAAGAGGATGACTGACCTTTTACATGGACATCAGAACAGCGATTACTCACCACAAACTGGAAGAAGCTTTTTCCTTTAACGAGTCCGATGAGAAGGATATACTGCTTTCCCGGGGGGAACAGGCCCAAATCCCAGTCATTTGCATAAAGAAAAGACGGAGAAAAAGAGGGCGCAGGCTGGGCTGCCTTCTGAGAATCCGTAGAAGGATGAGTAAACTCCCACTGCCATCCGTTCTACTTGCTAACATGCAATCATTTGAAAATAAAATTGATGACCTACGATTATGATTATCCTACCAACAGGACATTAAAAATTGTAATATCTTAATGTTTCACCGAGTCGTAGCTGAACGGCGCCACGGATAATATAGAGCTGGCGGGATTTTCCATGCACCGGCAGAACAGAGAAGAAGCTACGTCTAGAGGGGTGGGGGTGCGTGTCTTTTTGTCAATAACAGCTGGTGCGTGATGTCTAATATTAAAGAAGTCTTGAGGTATTGCTCGCCTGAGATAGAGTATTTTATGATAAGCTGTAGACCATACTATCTTCCAAGAGAGTTCTCATCTATATTATTCGTAGCCATCTATTTACCACCACAGACCGATGCTGGCACTAAGACCGCACTCAACCAACTCTATAAGGCTATAAGCAAATAAGAAAATGCTCAACCAGAAGCGGCGCTCCTAGTGGCCGGGGAATTTAATGCAGGCAAACTTGATAAATCAGTTTTACATTTTGTGCAACCAGAGGAATAGAAACTGTAGACCACCTTTACTCCACACACAGAGATGAATACGAAGCTCTTCCCCGCCCTCCATTTGGCAAATCTGACCGTAATTGTATCCTCCTGATTCCTACTTACAAACAAAAACTTAAGCAGGAAGTACCAGTGACTCGGTCAATACGGAAGTGGTCAGATAACGCGGATGCTATGCTACAGGACTGTTTTTCTAGCACAGACGGGAATATGTTCATCCAATGGCATTGAGGAGTAACCTCCTCAGTCATCGGCTTCATCAAAAAGTGCATTGAGAATGTCGTCCCCACAGTGACCGTACTTACATATCCCAACTAGAAGCCATGGATCTGCATCGGGCTAAAGGCTAGAGCTGCCACTTTCAAGGAGCAGGACACTAATCTTTTAAGAAATACCGCTATGCCCTCAGACTAACCATCAAACAAGCAAAATGTCAATACAGGATTAAGATTGAATCCTACTACACTGGCTCTGACGCTCGTCAGATGTGGCAGGGCTTGAAAACTATTACGGACTACAAAGGGAATCCCAGACGCGAGCTGCGTGCCTACCAGACGAGCTAAATGCCTTTTATGCTCGCATCGAGGCAAGCAACACTGAAGCATGCACAAGAGCACCAGCTGTTCTGGATGACTATGTGATAACACTCTCCATAGCCAATGTGAGCAAGACCTTTAAACAGGTCAGCAATCACAAAGCCGTGGGGCCAGATGGATTATCAGTAAGTGTACTCAAAGCATGTGCGGACCAACTGGCAAGTGTCTTTACTGACATTTTCAACCTCTCCCTGACCAAGTCTGTAATATCTACAGTACATGTTTCAAGCAGAGCGACATAGTCCCTGTGCACAAGGAGGCGAAGGTAACCTGCCTAAATGATTAGCACCCTGTAGCACTCACGTCGGTAACCTTGAGGTGCTTTGAAAGGCTGGTCATGGCTCACATCAACAGCATCCTCCCAGATACCCTATACCCACTCCAATTCGCATACAGCCTAAACAGATCCACAGATGATGCAATCTCAATCAAACTCCACACTGCCTTTTCCCACCTGGACAAAAGGAACACCTATGTGAGAATACTGTTCATTGACTACAGCTCAGCGTTCAACACCATAGTGCCCACAAACCTCATCACTAAGCTAAGGACCCTGGGACTAAACACCTCCCTCTGCAACTGGATTCTGAACTTCCTGACAGGGTGGTGCGTACGGCCCAGTACATCACTGGGGCCAAGCTTCCTGCCATCCAGGACCTATATAATAGGCAGTGTCAGAGGAAAGCCCATAAAATTGTCAAAGACTCCAGTCACCCAAGTCATAGACTGTTTTCTCTGCTACCGCACGGCAAGCGGTACCGGAGCGCCAAGTCTAGCGCATCCATTTGTTTTGTACACTGCTGCTACTCGCTGTTTTATTATCTATGCATAGTCACTTCACCCCTACCTACTGTACATGTACAAATGACCTCAACTAACCTGTACTCCCACACACTCTGACTCGGTACCGGTACCCCCTGTATATAGCCTCGTTATTGTTATTTTATTGTGTTACTTTGTATTATTTTAAATTTTTTACTTTAGTTAATTTGGTAAATATTTTCTTAACTCTTCTTGAACTGCGCTGTTGGTTAAGGGCTTGTAATTAAGCATTTCACTGTAAGGTCTTGTTGTATTCGGTGCATGTGACAAATAAAGTTTGATTTGATTTAATTTGGATATATTAGGTCTGAATGATCATGCATGAACTAGCTTCAAGTATTAGCTTAACAACACCATAAGTCACATATTCCATGGCTGACTGTTTGGCCATGTGTAGAGCTCATGTTGATGTTCTAATAAGACCCAAAACAACATCATTGGCATGGTACCCTTATCAATCTATTTCAGTCTGTTCAGTGTCGCCCTATCGACAGTGCCTATGACATAAGCTTTCTACACCAGAACCACATGACCAACATTACAGGGATAGAGTCTAACACATACACCCCAACTCTGGTTTATCAGACTGCTAGAGCTGCTCTCTATGAGTAGAGGAAAAGGTGTGGCCATCACGTAGACCTCCTGACCCAATCATCTGGTATTTGGGGGCCCAACCCCCCAACCTTTTTCTTTTTTTTGGGGGGGGGGGGGGGGGGGGGGGGGCAATATGTGTGCCCTGCATGCCCGTTCGGTAATCCGGCCCTGCTCACACACAGGCCTTGGGCCCGTTGCCTGACAAAAAAATAATATGGTGCGTGTCCCTCCTTTCCCCTAGATAGCATATGATAGCAAAATGTGTAGAATTGCTGGAAATTAGCTTTAAAACTGCAAAATGTTCTCTCAGCCTTATGACAGAATGTGTAGAATAGTATTATAAAACTGCACATTTTTCTCTCTGCACCATGGCTTATTTCCCCTGGAGGTCGGTGGCCCAGGGCCCCAAATGCGGTAGTCCGGCCCTGTATGTGAGGCAGAAGAAGAGAAGTGTGAGGCAATAGAGTTGACATACAGACGTAGGTTCTGTTTTATTTTTCCATAGCAACTACTCTGATTTAACAAAGCGTTAGAGAAGTGTTTTATGACTCAAACCGTGGCATAGATTGGCAGACATCATTAAGTATACAGAATGTTACTGTATTGAAGAGGCTGTTGCTGAGAAGGGTTGTGTTGAATCATATCCAAAAGGCTGACCGAATCAAACAGATTTCCTGAGGTTCAATAACATTTTTAAAGAAACAGACGCCCAAAAGTGGTATATCAAAAGTTAAGAACAGGTCAAGTTCAATAAATTATTTTTGGTATTTTATCTTTTGCCATAAAAGTTGAACTAGTGGCCAGTTGATAAACTTAAACCGGGGATGGGTAACTGTGATGGGGCTGAGGGCCACCATCTGAACTCATCATGAGGGGCCGCAGTGGCTCGCCGGTCTGCGTACCCACAACCATACCCACATCCATACCCACACACGCAGTCAGAGCCAGCCCTAGCCTTTTGGCGGCTCTAAGTGACATTTTGTTGGGGCCCTAAGTTTATCTTATTTTTTTATTTTTGTGACTGACATAACAAGAGAAAAACATCTGATGCACGATCAAATTTCGAAAATTCTACTATTCTCACTCTCAACAGTAAGTTGAGTTTAAAATATACATTTTTCATTTATTTTTAGGTTGCTCCGTGGGTCTACAAAAACGGGCCACTAGTTGCCCATCCCTGACTTAGACACGAATGCTTTTGTCAGTTGTTAATCATTGGTCATCACAGTGTTTAGCTGGGGTTGTTTTTGTTTTCTGATGGCCCACAACATTTTTCAAAGACTCGTGGCCTCTTGGCCTTGTGGTGTATGTGTAAAAGCTGAGTGTTATGTCTGGCAGTGTCATGAGAAGATCAGCCGATGACGATACACCTCATCTAGAATACTTCACTCAAGTAGAGGTTCCCACAATACTCTGGTCCCAAAACAAGACAGAAGTTGAGTTGAAGAGTCATGAAGAAAATAAGAAGTACAACATCTTGATTGAGGAAATTAGACATAGGGATGACATACAGTTGACATAGGGACCATTTTATTTGTTTTTCAATAGCAACTACCCTGGTTTAACGTAGAATTAGAGAGAGACCATTACGCATATGTCACTGTATTGGAGAGACTGTGTTGCGTTGAATCGCATCCAAAATGTTTACGTCTGTGCTTTTTCGAGAACATTCAGCGAAACAAAAGCATCAAACAGATCTGCTGAGATACAATAACAATTCTGTAAAAGGAAGACAAAAGAAGCAGACACCCAAAAGTTAAAGGTGTCTTTTTTTCTCTCCGGGTCAAAGGTCAAAGTTCAAGAACTCATAGTTCATTCGCATGAATCCTACAGAAGACAGCACACTCTGCAGCTCCAAGCTCACTCAGCAAAATACAGCCTTCCGAGAGGTAACTTCCCAAAAGACGAACCCCTCCTCTTTCCCTCCATTCATCCCTTTGTCACACAAATCCTACGACAACCATCAACAGCATATGAGCTGCCAGGACAAGACTTTCCACTCAGAATGTTCCAGTGTGTGGGGGATGAGACTTGTGGTCCGGTACCACCTTTAATGTACAAAGCCTCACTGTGAATACCCCCAAAATGTGTCATGTTCAAGAAACAATAAAATATGTAATGGATAAATGCAAGAAAATGACCAAATCAACAGTTACGCACCACATATATTTCTGATTTGCAAAAAACGTTCATGTTTCAGAAAGTATGAATTTGAAAGATTGGGTGTGGGGTGGGGTGTAGTTGTTCCGTCAAATCCCCATTCTCCCAAAGGGTTGTTGATGGTGCCTACTCCCTTTGCCCCCACACCCGCCCACCTAACATGTGGCATTACAGTGACTAGGGAGTGTGTGCCAGCCTACCCGTGGTCGAAGGAGCCGAATCTCTCATGCAAGTCATGAAGAAATTCCAGATGCAAAGGATTATGGGATGATATATCTAGTTTACAGTAACTGTGTTTTAATGGAGGGTATAGGGGGGAAAGGGGGTGGGGGCTAATGCTGCAGAGTCGGGACTATAGACTGTGGTTAGAGTGACACATCAAGCTCTCCATCTTATTCACTCCAACTGGCAATGCCTGTCAGCTTGAGAGCACTTTTATGGATTTGTTCTTACAGTTCATATGTAAATTGATGACACAAAGTCTTAAGCTTGAAATTGTTATATTTGTCCTAAAAAGGCTCTTGATACCACTAATCAGGGGAATTGACATTCAGAAGTGTTCAGCCAATTATATCATGTTGACAAGTTTTGGTTGTTACATTACCTAACTGATATGCATGTAAATAATATTTTCTGTATAATGTTCAACTATAATGTTCAACTATAGTGTATAATGTTCAGCTTCTGAATGTCATATATCATGGAAATCGTGCAGCTGGTGACATTGACCTTTGATTGGTTGTTGTTACCTTATAAGTATCATAGAATCATATATAGGAGTTGGCTGTTGAATGGATATCAACCTCATTACAAAGTGTTGACTCTTAGCCCATCGTTTTTGCGCAGTGCAGACGTGGCAATACTGCAATACTGAAGTGAATAAACTGTTTTCCTGTGTCATTTTCTCTCTTTGGCTTCAATAATTTGGGACATTTGGACATTTGGAAATGGCATTCATATTATTGATCATATAACATTATTATAGCATTTTACAATGCCAGGAGATTCCCAGGAGTAACTTTGAGAAATGACTGTGAACTTGAGACTTCATAGTGTGTAACTTAGTTTCTTAGTCTGGCTTAGATATTGCACCCCTCTATATGAAAATCGAGTTGTTATTGGCGTCCCTCTCTCCTCCCTCCTTTCCTCCCTCTCTCTTTTCTCTCTCTCTCTCTCTCTCTCTCTCTCTCTCCCTACTTCTCTCTCTCTCTCTCTCTCTCTCTCACTGTCTCTCTCTCTCTCTCTCTCACTGTCTCTCTCTCACTGTCTCTCTCTCTCTCTCTCTCTCTCTCGCTGTCTCTCTCTCTCTCTCTCTCTCTCTCTCTCACTGTCTCTCTCACTGTCTCTCTCTCTCTCTCTCGCTGTCTCTGTCTCTCTCTCTCTCTCGCTGTCTCTCTCTCTCTCGCTGTCTCTCTCTCTCTCGCTGTCTCTCTCTCTCTCGCTGTCTCTCTCTCTCTCTCTCACTCTCTCTCTCTCTCTCTCTCTCTCTCTCTCGCTGTCTCTCTCTCTCTCTCTCTCTCTCTCGCTGTCTCTCTCTCTCTCTCTCTCGCGCGCTGTCTCTCTCTCTCTCGCTGTCTCTCGCTCGCTGTCTCTCTCTCTCTCTCCTTTTCTATTTTCTCTTTCTCTCTCGTTCTGTCACCAATCCACAGCCAATGTTTTTCTCTCAATTTTATTTTCCTTTGCGACGCTCTGTTCCAAAGAGTGACTAATATTTTCTACCTCAATTAACATTTCAACCCCAAAGAGAGAGGAGTAGAGGGGAGGGAAAAAGGCAAGCAACATTTGAACAGTGCCATGTGCAGTGTCTGGAATTTCACCATATACTGACAGTATAAAAACAACTCTCTACTCTAAAGAACATTTGAATGACACTAAGTGGCAGTGTTTTTACAACTAATGCCGGTTTGCCTGAGGCTGATGCCGTGAAGGTGTTTGTACACATGCATATACACACACTCTCATTCAAATAAACACATACAAGAACACACACATACATGTAATAGTGCCAGACATGCACACAAACATATACAGTTGGCATTGCTGTTATGATTTTAGTCGTCCTTGATGTCCTTTGTTGTTTTTTTTATAATATTTTTTTTGCATTGTTGTTTGCTGTTTTCTTCTGTCTTTTCCTTTTTTCTCTTTAGTCATTCTCTTGGTTGTTGGTACATTGGGTGGGGTTCTTGGGGGTGGGGAATTACATTAAAAAATATTCCTTGGGGGAGGGACTGTGGGAGGGGTCTCAAATGGTTGAGGGACAACTATTAGGGAACTGTGGGGGGATCTTGGAGGGTTCGGGTTCACGTTTTTTGGTCTGGTGGTAGATCGGTCAACGTGCCCTTGAGCAGGGCATTGACCCTGGTGTGTCGCTTTGAATGGGAATCTGTTGGATGACTGGTATGATGTAGTTGTTGAGCGGCTTCACTGCAAGTATGTTGTATGTTTCGAATATTCAATAAATAATAAATAAATAAATAAATAATATAAAATGTAATTGAAAAAACTCTCTACCCTGATTTAAGGAGCATGTTATCCAATAGCGACCATTAAGACCCCACCCCACTCAGGACTGGATTGTCTTGGAAGACAAGAAGCTTTAGGATGCTCAGTAAATGTGAATGAATCACTATTGCATGAATATTTCATGGTTCAAATGATGGTAAAGATGAAATAATAATAATAAAACGTTTCAGTAAATATGTGTGAGTAGCCTCCTGAGCTGTCATTAAATGAAAACTGTGAACGCAATCTGTGTGAAACCAAATCAAATATTTTTCCTTAGTCTCATTTCTGAGGCTTTTGCAAGACTCGTGACTGAAATTGAATGGTAATAACATGCATAAGAGTGTCTCGGTCTTGAAAGATTAATGTGACACGAGTACATCTGTTTTCATTTGGGCCTTGTTTCCATTGAAGTCCCTGTGCAGTTCTGGAAAGAGCATTGTGGGGCCCTTTTAAACATTAGGACATTCTCCAGTTGGTACGATCGGCACACGCCTGGGCCACTTGTTTAGATCTGTGACGCTTGACATTGTGAGCCAAGACGAGTCCAATGAATTTGTGAATATACTCAGATACTATAAATAGTCTCTCTGTACTCGTTTCAATGTATGGGACTCATTTTGTGCATGGAACGTTTTAAGAACATGAAAAACGAATGAGCTGTCGATGAAACTATTAGAAAGTGTGTGCGTGCGTTGTGCTGTGTATTCCTAGACTCTTTTTTTTAATGGGCCACATGAAAGTCCAATTGAGATGGTCTGCTTTGCTCATTGAAACTAACCAAAAAAAGCCTTCGAGTGCAGGCTGCTGCATTAGAGGTCCAGAACCACCTCTGTACCATTCAAGGCACATAGAGATGCACCTCTGGTCCAGACTACACCTCGGACCTAATAGATAAGTAGAGCCAAATCTGGTGCCCATCTGCACTTTTAACATAATAAATAATAATAATAAATATACTTTGCCATCTGTGTATGTTTTTATCTCATGTTGATTACATGAAGCAACACAGAAGAAACTTGATTTTTATAAAAGACGATGGAAGAAAATATGATGAGGATTAAACTAATAACTGTAAGTTGAATTTTATAAGAGTGTGCTCTCAGCAGCAAAGGCTTGGGCAGGAATCAGTAATCAACCCACTTGTATGGGTGGAGTTGCAAATAAAAGACTACTTTTGGGGGGGGGGGGGGGGGGGGGGGGGGGGCCTGAACCATTTTACCCTCTCTGAGCAGGGGTCTGCTACCTACTTACCAGTTATGTCTACCGACCTACCGTTCAATTTAAAGGTAACGCAAACATGTCATGTGAACTGCGCTGCCTTTACTTTCAGCCAGAGCTGTCGCTCTTCACGTCTGCACTCATTAAACCTACGTTGTCTTTCTCGGCACTTAAGCATTCCCATGCGGTTTCAAGACTTTGTCTAATGAAGATCAATTAAAAAGAAAAAAGCTAATGAAAGATATTTACTCCAGTCCAATGAAGTGGCTGCTGAAGTCGATTGCTCCTCTTAATAAAAACCATATGCCTGTTCTTATAAAATTCTGTTTTTGTGGTGCAGCTTTTTAAGGCGTTAGAGTGTGTGCCAGAATGTGTATTATCTCCTGACACAGAGGACAGGAGGGTTGTGAAGGGTGATCTCTCAAACGCAGCAGATCAGTGAATGAACATGATTTATGTTACAGGGAGAATTGTGCCAAATCAACTCATAGCTACAGCTGTAGGTTTAGTGTGACTGCTGTGGTGTGGCTGCAGTTTGTTTGTTACTCTGATTAGGAGAATGCTTAGGCTGAAGCCCCTAAAAGGGATCCTAGCATGGCATTGTTGAAGAACCACAGCCTTACATTGTGGGGGGAGAAAGAGACCTTGTGAAGGGCTAGACCTAGACTTATTGAAGTGGCTTGTTGTTCCTCTCTTTGCTTGACTGAACAAAAATGCTAAATATCTAGTTGAATACCCCTTGACCAATTTTATGTCAACATGAGTCCATCCTCCAAAGACCGTCCCTTTCCCAAGATGAGGGGACTGGCCCTTCAGTCTATAGTGCTCCTGAACTTCCCAAAATGTCCATGGGAGTTTTTTGGGGAAAAGACCACTTTGTCTGTGCAGGCCTCCCTACCGCTCCTTGAGAGCCTTCTCCGGTCCCCATCACTGGGCGTTCCCCTGGGTCTGCGTTTTGATTGGATCCAGATGGTGTGAGTGTGGAAGGGGACATGGTAGAAGAGTGTGGAGTCTTCTCTCCAGCTCTGATTGATAATAGCTAGGATGGTAGCTGGAGTCGTATTCCTCTCCCCAATCCATTTCTGTCTCGCTCGCTCTTTCTCGCTCTCTCACAGATTCAGTGGTGGAAAAAGTATCCAATTGTCATACTTGAGTAAAAGTAAAGATTCCTTCACAGAAAATGTCTCTAGAAAAAGTGAAAGTCACTCAGTAAAATACTACTTGAGTAAAAGTCTAAATGTATTTGGTTTTAAATATGCTTAAGTATCAAAAGTAAATGTAAACGGTTAAATATACAATCATTTCAAATTCCTTATAATAAGCTAACCAGACGGCACAATGTTTTCTACGGATAGACAGCGGCACACTCCCAACACTCAGACATAATTTACAAACTAAGCATTTGTGTTTAGTGAGTCCCCCAGATCAGAGGCAGTAGGGATGTAGGGATTCATGTGTGAATTGGACAATTTTCCTGTCCTGCTAAGCATTCAAAATGTAAGTACTTTTCAGTGTGAGGGAAAATGTATGGAGTAAAAAGTACATAATTGTCTTTAGGAACGTAATGAAGTAAAAGTAAAAGTTGTCAAAAATATAAATAGTGTAGTACAGATACCCGAAAAAATGAGTTAAGTTGTACCTTAAAGTATTTTTACTTAAGTACTCGACACCACTGCTCAGATTCCTCAGTTCTAAGTTGCCATATGGGGAGAGTAGGGGGCGCGACGGGGAGGGTTTTGGTACGCGGCTCAATGCTGGCCCGCTGCCTTACCTCTGCTTAGTGTTTAATCAACTCTTTTACAAGGGGTAATGCTTACCATGCTTTATAGGTGCTGAAAATATCATTAGATTCCCCTTGGAGTGAAACTACAGGAAGGTTTCAGATAAATGTTCATATTCTTTACATTGTGAAGTGTTTGATATCTTTGTAATTCAGATGGCGGGCTAAAAGCAGTGCCAAACAAAAAACAGACAAGTATCAGTTTATCAAAGTCAGTATGATTTGATTTGCTGTTTAATGAGAGAAATAAAGAGAGGTATTTGATTATCCCCGTTCCTGCTAATAACCTGATCCTTAATAACTAACCCTCTCCTCAAATGTTGGTCCTCATGCTTTCGATCTGTAGCCTATTATCACTGCTATTGCTCCCATAGACAGGCATTATAAATATCCTCCATAACCTTTTTCCTCCCTTTCTCTCCTCAGGACCATGCAGTCACTGCAGACCTGTACCGTCCTGCTGGTTCTGAGCGTTCTGATTGGCCTGTCCTGGTCTCTGAACCCCAGGGACCCCAACGTGTGTAGCCTATGGGAGAGGTAAGTCAGTGTAGCTCATCTCATGTCATTGTACCAGAATAGAAGGGAGCACGTTTTTTGTTTATACTGTTTAGTTTGTGATAAAGAAATAGAAGTAGCAGCAGGTTTCATTGTAGATAACATGTTGTTCGTTGAAGATGTAGCACAAAATATCAACTTCAGGTTGTCTCCACTCTAGACCATGATGGGTTCGTTCTGTCAATGTATTATTATGTCTGGGTACATTTTGTCCTTTCATGCAGCTTCACAACCTCAGTGAAGGAGTCGTATGCCCACCCTTATGACCAGGTGACAGAGGAACCTTGCTCTGAGCCACGCACCTCCTACAGATGCACCCGTCACAGGTAACACAGTCTGCCGACTCACTTCATGTTTACTTCCTGGTTGTGTCCATGAGGTCAGAGGGTAACAGGAAGTATTCTCTATTTGACTTTGTGTTGGCCAGGATCACCTATAAGACAGCATACAGACAGGCGGTGAAGATGGACTACCGCCGGAGGTACCAGTGTTGCCCTGGCTACTACGAGAGCAGAGACAACTGTGTCCGTAAGTTTAACGCCATGGCTTTTCTTTATTAGCATACCATAACAAACTAAGAAGATTCACTTGGTTTCATCAGTAGCATTTCAATTCATTACATTTCTACATATTTTGCCATCGATTTCTAGAATTCATCCAGTTTTGTGCTTGGTTGCTGAGTTGGTTACATTCTGCAGAGTTGACATGCATAATTACATAACATAATATAACCCTCCACGAACCTTCTAGTCTACTTAAGCGTGTGTTTGTGTGTGTTTTTCATCACTAGCCCGCTGTACTAAGGAGTGTGTCCATGGGAGATGTGTTGCTCCAGACCGCTGCCAGTGTGAGGGAGGCTGGCGTGGCGACGACTGCTCCAGTGGTGCGTTACATCAACACACACACACACACACACACACACACACACACACAAATCACACATAGGGCTTTCCAATGGAAACAGCAAGGGGCCAAATAAACAGTGATGCGTCATTGAAGTAAGCCACAGTCCAGAAAACAGTTTATTAGACCAGGAGGACACTATGTCCCACTCCCTTCCCTTCCTTTCACCTGCCATTTTATGCTACATCAAGTATATAACATCCCCAAAGCTTATACTGCATGCTTAGACCCAGGGCCCGGGATGTAAAATCAATATTTTCCGTATTCTGCAAGTATACACTTTTGGAATCCTATGCTACAAAATGTATAGATTAAAAAAAAGCTTTATCTCCAGCACAGGATTAATGTTTTCCATTTTATTTATCCCAGAAACATTTTATTAACCCAGAAATTTCTAGTTAATCAATGCCAGTGTTCTTCTGAACTCAACCAGGTCACTGGTACAGTGCTGAATGGGGGGCTTAACTTAAGCTGGTGGTGTATGATGCCTTCAGAGGGGATGATGGGAAGGGGAAATGGAAAATGTTACCCCTTTCCCACTTTGTCTCTCTCTCCTTCTCTCTCTGGGCAAACAAGTGCTGGCCTTGGCCCCATACTGCTGAGTCCTATAATAAAGCCCACTGGCAGAATGAGATCTGACACTTCCTGGAATAGATTCTTGTGTGTTGAGCTAGCTGTGGGAAATGAGAGAGAAAGGCTGAGGTTTAGCACTGGGAGCTGAGAGAAAAACAGAGGAAGAGGGAGAGAGAGAGACCAAGAGAGAGGGGGAGAAGGGGGGGGCAGAGGCAGCCAGAGAGAGTGCGAGAGAAAGAAGTGGACAAAGAGAACGAAAGAGGAAGAAAGAGAGAGAAATAAATAAATGTAGTTTAATAAGAGATTGTTTTGGGAAGAGCGATTGTGATGGAATAATACATATTTGGTGAGGTCGGGGGGTTTGGAGACAGAAAAAGAAGACTGGTTGAGTTTTGATACTTAAGAATAGAGTGATATACTCTAGAAGGGTGTGTGAGAAAGAAGGGTATGGGGCAAAGAAGGACTGAATGTGGTTCAGTTAGATATGTGGGAGATGATGCTGTGGTTGGATGCAGACGTGACCTCCACCACCACTTGGACAATACACTTTGGGAAAGGAGATAAGTGTCCCACCTTATCTTAATGCATTCCATTTACAGTACAATGGAGACTTGACATTTTTAAAGAGCGCATCAATCGAAAAAATGTAACTTTTGAACCCTGATCAGATGTAAACAAACATATCGACAATCTCCCTGAGAACAGGTCTGGGTTCTGTTATAAGTTGAGTAAGTGCAGAGGCTTGGGCACAGCCAGCTGGTCCTAGCACAGCTCTTCAAAGCATAGGTGTCCAATCCATCATGTTTCACTCACCCACACTCATGGCTGGCCTTGTCAGGCCTGGACTATGATAGCAGATAGTAGAAGGCCTAGTACCCTGCAGGTCCTAAATCTCCATTGGCGTCCTGGAGAACGCCTGTGCAAACATTATTGCTGCTCCAGCTGAGCTTCCCATAACTCAATGTGTCACACACTCCAACTGCAGCCTCTCAGCGTCTCTGCCCACACAGGGAATGAGTAAACGTTTGATTAATTTAAACAAAGAAAGGAGAAAAAGGTCTTGTTCTGAGTTAGAGTAATAAACATTTCTCTGCTATGTGGTAGTTTACGCTCCAAACCCTAATTTGGCCATACTGTCCCCTCCATTTAATTGTCAAAGAAGTCCTGCTTGAAACTGTGACACAGTACATACTGTATGTGACTGAAGGAAAGAGAGGTGGGTGGAAGATCTCACGATAAACTACGTAGAAAAGATACCGTTCCTGTAGAAAATGTGTGTGCTTGCTTCAGCTGTCTAAAAGTATTTTTCTCATAGTGGAAGAAGTAGTAGTAGTTTTTACTGCAATAGTAGTTGTGACTGAAGCAAGCACACTAGAATCCATTTAGAACCCTATGATTTGTTTGTGATCATTCCCCAATAACCTCAATGAGACAAGTATCAATCTATCATTGAATGGTTGGCACCATGATAGTTAGTGAGATCATCACTTGTGTGCAAAGCATCAGTTACATCACCTGTATTGGATATCTTTTTTTCCATTGAATAGGGTTTGTACCGCAGTCCGTCTGCATTATTGATGAGACATTGGAAGAGTCAGTGCGTGTCCATGTGGGATCCTGGTTCTCGTGGAATCAGGAATGATCCCCCCCCCTGACGCTCCTTAACTCTGATTGAAATCCAAACCCTGTGCGAATCACCGGTTGACGATAACCGCCGGAGCCATCCCGAAAGGCCACTGTCAAATTCTCAATTTTAACCTCATCCATCTTGTTGGCTCCATGCAAATCGCCCTGTCAATCGTGAATCACAAGTCTGTAACATAATATTCTGGAGCTATTAGGGCTAGAGTTGGACATAGACTATGTCTCTGTTTGTTGGAAATTCATGACTATACATGTATAGATATATTGTCCCTGGGTGAGTGATCTTTACCATTGTCTTCTACTCAGGTTCCTGTGCTGTTGTTGTTGGGATGAAACATGACAGTCCCAGTGGTCCAAATGGAATTTCATTGGATTTGTTTTTGTCAATGTGCATTGCAATGACATCACATATAGTATACAGTGTAACACCATACAACTACATCAGGTTAAGTTAATATAAAGAAAACCTTTTCAGAGATATCAGATGGAAAACATTGTACACTGACCCACCAGTCCACTGTATGGGGTTTATTTTTTTATGTGTCTGTAATCATCTGTCTGTGTGCGTCTTCCAGCCTGCGATGACCAACACTGGGGTCCAGGTTGTGGTCAGCTGTGTAAGTGTGAGAACGGTGGCCTGTGCAATCCTGTGACCGGTACCTGCCAGTGTCCTCCAGGCTACATTGGGCGCCGCTGCGAGGACCCCTGCCCACCAGGCACCTTTGGCAAGGGCTGTCTTCAGAAGTGCCAGTGTGGAACTGGGGGTTCCTGCAATAAAGTGACCGGAGAGTGCCTGTGTCGAGAAAATTTCACTGGGACATTGTGAGTTGTAGAACTAACGCTCTCTCAAATAGGCCTTCAGCAGTATGTATCAATATAAAGTAAATAGAATGTTAAGGTTGGAAAGACAAAATGCAGAGGCAGTAGACTAATTGTTATACCATATCCTATGGCCTTATTCCATCCTACCAATGCAGCAAAAGAGCCCCTCTTGAAACAGTAGGTTAGAGCATGAGTCATTACTTACAACCTGTGTTTTAGATGCCCCTGAGGATGAGTAGAAAACCACTAGGAATTAGTGGGAACTATTTATATGAGGCAGCTGCCAATGTCAGAAATCAATCAACAGCACTCTAATAGTCCAAGGTCCACCCTCAAAAAATGTGTTGATCCATGACCCAGGAAACAAAACTGCAAAATGTCAGCAACTAGGTAGATAATCTTGTGAATATGAACACTGTGTGATTCAAAACTTGTAAAAATTGCATATTAATTAGTTTTAAAAAATGTAAGTTATGTCTTTAGCATCAAAATCATAGCGCATCTTGGATAATATCCCTAACAACGCTCCTAGCAACGTTCTGGATAATATCCCTAGCAACGATAATATATCCCTAGCAACGTTCCTAGCAACGTACCGGTCCTTCACTGATCCAGATGAACCCGTATAAGATGTTTTGTCAGCTGTATTTAGCTTACAAGGGCCATCATTGCTTTTGCCTTCTAGCCAAACTAAAGACAGCACATTTGCCAGCTAGCACAGCTCTCAAAACATTCAAGGTCCCGACAGCTACATAATGTGATGTTCTGAAATCTGATACAAAAATCTATTTAGCACCTTTCAACAGCTTCTGATCTTGTGTTATTCTGGGATTTCTCCAGTCCGGTACATAAGTTGCTTTCTGCAAGCATGGACAGCGGAAAGTGTGTAACAAATGTAACCAAGGTGTAGCATGCCAACCTCATTATGTTGCTAGAGGAAATGCTAAAATGCTATGATTTTGAAATTGCATCTTTGATTTGTAATATTTAAGCAACGTGCCATGTTTACAAGTTTTGAAACACAGTCCTCATACTCATAAAATGATCTGCATAATGATGTTTGTTTCCTGGGTCACGGAATGCCTTTTCTGAAGCCTTTTTTTGGTGGTTGGCCCTTTGACTATAAGCACTAGTAGAAGTGTTTGGCAATGTACCACTATTGATGAATTCTACTGTGTGCCGTTGAGTATTTGTTGCAAGTGCAGTAATTTGATTTGTCCTTGAACAACTTTCTCTGTTTGCTTATGCACTGGATCGCAAAGAGATTCCACTGAATTGAAAAAGATAGGAACTCGTTAACTTGTACCCTACATTTCCATCTCTACACAATCTGAGTTGAGCTGCCACTCAGAGTTCTTTCCTCCATGTTCCTCAGCTGTGAGAAGGCATGCCCAAGGAGTCGATGCCCGCTGCGATGCCCGTGCCAGAATGGGGGAATCTGCCAGGGGAAGGGGATCTGTGCGTGCCCCCCTGGGTGGACGGTATGTTTCCTGATCCCTACATTGACTCAAACACAGCATCAGTGGGTCAACATGGAAATCTTTGTCTTTTGAGGTTATCAATCAGATCCCTCTTTTTTATGTCATCGTACCATGTACACTCTCTCTCTCTTTCTCTCCTCTCTCTTTCTCTGTCTTTCTCTCTCTTCCTCAGGGTGAGGTGTGTACAGAGCGCTGTGCAGAGGGCAGGTTTGGTCCTAACTGTGCCAACGAGTGTGTGTGTCACAACCGGGGCCACTGCGACCCTGAGACAGGCCATTGCCAGTGTGCTGAAGGCTTCACTGGAAACAGGTGTGTGTGTTTATCTAACTCTCTGCAGTAGAGACCGATGCATGTGCCGTAAACTCAACCTGCGCCCATGGTTGGGTAGAAGTTGTTTATATCATACAGTTCATGTATCTGTCATACAGGATATTAAGTAGGGTACAAACACAATAGTTTCTGATTCAGTTCGAGACAGATATATGTTATTCCACTTTGGTTGCGGAGCTTGTCCTGATTTGTGTGTATGTATGTGTGGTATCTCCACAGGTGCAGCGAGGAGTGCCGGGTGGGTAGTTACGGGCGGGACTGTAAGGGTGTGTGCGACTGTGCCAACGGGTCTCGCTGCTATAACATAGACGGAGGCTGTCTGTGTGAGCCTGGCTTCAGTGGACCCCAGTGCAGAGAGAGGATGTGTAGGCACGGCACCTACGGCCTTCAATGTGAACGCACCTGCCGCTGCCACGACACACACACACTCAGGTATGGATCAAGAAAGGGTACACACACACACTGCCACATATAACAATTCACACACACACACACACACACACACACACACACACACACACACACACACACACACACACACACACACACACACACACACACACACACACAAGCCCATATTAGTTTTTACATTATTTTGTTGTTTATAATTCTTAGATTTGTTCAATTCTGTATTAATTGTGCTCACCCATGTGACCATGTTTTCCTCTGTCCATTGGCTAGCTGTCACCCACTGAAAGGCGAGTGCACGTGCCAGCCAGGCTGGGCGGGGCTTTACTGCAACGAGACCTGTGCACGTGGTTACTACGGCCATGGTTGCCTGGAGCCCTGCCTCTGTGTCAACGGAGGGGTGTGTGACAGTGTGAGCGGGGGCTGCCACTGTGCCCCTGGGTACACGGTGAGTGATTAGGACAGGCAACACTGGGGCACAGAATGGCACTAACAATAACTAAAGCATCATTTATTTGGGTTATTTACTTAAGGTAATAAACATGCATGCAGAAATGTATACTCATATTGCATATATTCTGCTTTTCTGTTGTTGTGAGCTGTTATAACCTGCTTATGTCTGTTGCGTAGGGTGCTCACTGTGAGAGTCCCTGTAAGAGTGGTACCTATGGGAAGGACTGTTCTCTGGAGTGCTCCTGCTCCAACTCAGTGTACTGCTCTCCCATTGATGGGACCTGCTTCTGCAAAGAGGGTGAGTCACTGATAAGAGACAGTCTTACTGAGCGAGAATAGTCATAATATCTCTTCTCCGATGGGACAAACAAACACGCAGACATACTCAACGGTGTGAGTGTGTCTGTGGCTACTTTATTGTGTGAACCAGTCAGTTAGAACGCGATTCCATCTGTGTCGCTGAAGCGTTACAGATTGGGCAATCTAAATTTAAACAGGACTTCCTTTTGAGCCGACATATGCAGCGTTTACCGTGAACGCAGTCACCGCTAACGTGGGAACATTGCCTTTAAAGTTCAATCACGCTGTAACCTTGAACTTCCGCGACACCGTTTGAATCCAGCCATAGGTATCAGAAGCAGACCTGTGTTTTGTTCCAAAATAGCTGCTCCTCTTTACAGAAAGACATTTAGACAAACATACAGGCTGACAGACACAGACATGTATGATTCCTTTACAAAATGTCCCTCTCTGTCTCTCTCCAGGCTGGCGAGGGCGGTACTGCTCCATGCCCTGTTCTAAGGGCACCTGGGGCCCAGGTTGCAACGCCACGTGCCAGTGCGCCAATGGGGCATTGTGTAACCCAGCAGACGGATCCTGCACTTGCTCTCCAGGCTGGCAGGGGCCCCTGTGCGACCAACCATGTCCCGTAAGTGCCAGTATGATACTGTAGCTATAACGTTTGTTAAAAGGAAACATAATCTTAACGTAACTTGGGCCTGATGTGATTTTTTTTCATTGCATTTATTAGTAATGTTACTCAAACTATAATCACTGTCTTTATCTCTTTACTGTAGCTCATTCTGTGCATCCATAAGCCTATATTCTGGACTTCCCCTTATCATCAGTCCTCCTTTTCCTCAATGAGGAAAATCTGCCAACTATGATGTATTTACAGTGTATCTTGCCAAAGTACAGTTTGCTTGACTCTGACTGTGCTGGCCAAATGGTTCAGGGATTCCCTTGACGATGCTTTCGTGGTTGGCATGTGTTTGCTGTACAGATGGGCACGTTCGGGCCAGGCTGCCTGAAGAGGTGTGACTGCCTAAACGCAGACGGCTGCCAGGGTGCCAGCGGGCAGTGCCAGTGTCTGCCAGGGTGGACTGGTAAGCACCGACGCCCCCATTGAGTTTGTGTCAGCTTGGGATGGACCTGGAAATGAGTCAGTCCAATGTGATCTACAGGTTTTAACCTCTCTCTGTGTCTCTCTCTCTGTGTCTCTCTGTCTCTCTCTCTCTCTGTCTCTCGCTCTCTGTCTCTCCCTCTCTCTGTCTCTCTCTCTGTCTCTCTGTCTCTCTCTCTGTGTGTCTCTCTCTCTCTGTGTCTCTCTGTCTCTCTCTCTCTCTGTGTCCCTCTGTCTCTCTGTCTGTCTTGTGTGTGCTTTTCTCTCCTAGGTGCTCGCTGTGCCCAGACATGCCCAGAGGATACATGGGGACGTCACTGTAACCAGAGCTGCTTCTGTCAGAACAGCGCCACCTGTCTGCCACACAGCGGTGCCTGCGTTTGTCTCCCTGGTTACTGGGGACCCACCTGTCAACAAAGTGAGTACAGAAAATGCTTGATATTGATGCTTGTATAAATAAGTAGAAAATGTCACTCTATCACCATCAATCTCATTCATATGCTAAATTGTGTGTCAAGTTGCTAAATTGTTATGAATCACCATAATCTCTCTCTTTCTCTCAGTGTGCAGTGCAGGTGTGTATGGTGACCAGTGCAGTATAACATGCCCTTCCTGTGCCCACTCCTCCTCCTGCCACCATGTCACAGGCCAGTGTGTGTGTACCCTCGGGTACACTGGAGCCCTTTGTGAACAAGGTCAGCACTAAATCATATCTCACCTATAGTCAAACTAGCGTACATGTAGAAGCCCCGCAGCATCTTGGCATACTTGCTTTATATGGTCATTTTTTATGAGTGTATTATATTTGACCTTGACGTGTGTTTTGGTGTAATTCCTAGCCTGTCCAGTGGGTCTCTATGGTAAGCAATGTACTGGAGTGTGTAGATGTGCCCACAACTCATCGTGCCACCATCAGGATGGGTCCTGCCTCTGCCCCCCAGGATGGACAGGCCCTGACTGTACTCTACGTAAGTCTGGCTCAATAGATTTTTTACTGTATCACAACATATGCCCAACTTGACCTTTGCTGATTGAAATCAATGCCATTTTTTTTTAAATAAAGAGTTCAAATTCATGAGTCATACTTTGAATATCTGCATGTGCCTCTAGAATGCCACCATGGGATGTTTGGCCTTAACTGTGCCCAAGTCTGCTCCTGCCCACCCAACTTCTACTGCGACCCACAGACAGGGGAGTGTGTGTGTGAATCAGGACCAGGGATCGACTGCAAAAAAGGTATGGTCTCCCCTTTACCCAAATGAACAGCTACTAACCATACATCAGTTTACAAGCTAGTAATGACACACTGTTGCCCATAGCTACCAGACTATAATAGTTGTCTATTGAATCTGCTACAATCCAGTTAAATAAGACGGTACTGAAACTTCTGTGATTATCTACCGAAGGCTATTCAGCATTAAGTATTGTGACGGTGATGACTGGAGGGCCTGTGACGGTGATGACCCTTGTTCTCTGTGCTCCACACAGAACGCTTTGTGAGTATGATGGTGCCCGTGTCCCCGGGGGAGAGGGACTCGTGGGGGGCCATCGCAGGCATCGTGGTGCTGGTCATGCTGGTGGTGCTGCTGATGGCCCTGCTCCTGCTCTACCGCCGCCGGCAGAAAGACAAGCAAGCCAACACACCGACAGTCTCCTTCTCCACCTCACGCACCGTCAACTCCGAATACGCAATACCAGGTACTGTATTGATACAGTGTTGGTTTAAAAGAAAAATGTTTGCGAATAGTTTGACCCCATAATGTAGCCATACTGTAGCGCTGGCTAGGTTACAGTTTTGGTTAGGATTCATATACAGTAATGTATTTTATACACAGTGCTGGTTGAGGTCATGTCCCTTCTTGCTCCTCAGATGTTCCTCACAGCTACCACCACTACTACAACCCCAGCTATCACACATTGACTTGGAGCAGACCCCCTCTACCACACGTCCCCAACAACCAGGACCGCGCCATCAAGGCAAGTGTCATTACCGTCACCTCCGTCTCGAGTCAACTCTGTTACACCTGTGTCCTTTATACAGGATATGCTTGTTTGTGAGGAGCTGTATGATTTCCAATTGGTTAATATTGGTGTCTTTCAAACAGAACACCAATAACCAGCTCTTCTGTGATGTGAAGAACATGGAGAGGGAGAGAGGCCTGTTCGGGGTGGAGAGCAATGCCACTTTGCCTGCAGACTGGAAACACCACGAGGCTCGCAAAGAACCAGGTCCGTCTTTTTTACTGCCTGTTTCAAACTGCCCGTTCTTCGCCAACTTTCATCCTCCATTTCATCACCTGATATTGATTTAATACCAAGACAGCATATTTGTATTTTATGAGTTTGCTATAAATAAATAGATTATGCAAAATGTTTCATGTTTACAGGAGCTTTCAGCATTGACCGCAGTTATAGCTACAGTGCCAGCCTTGGGAAATATTACAACAAAGGTAGTTTTCCATGCTTCCTATATATCCCTTTTCTCCTTCATTTCCAGCAACTCCAAGTTAACGTGAAATATGCTTGCTTTTCTCTAGAACTACTCTAGGCAACAAGGCAAATCAATCCATTTTCACACATGCCTTCCTTTTGTGGAACATTTAACATAAAACATGCCTGAACTGTCAACCCATCACCAGATGACAAACTACATGTGACCTGGCTGACCCAGAGCCGGTCAGCTCCTCTGTTAACTTTTACACTCTGCCCCTTGTTAGTGACAGAACTAAAGGACACTGGGGTTGCAGCTAGCAGCAGTTCTCTGAACAGTGAGAATCCCTACGCCACCATTAAAGACCTGCCCGGCCTTCCCTTCGGCCCTCCTGAGAGCAGCTACATGGAGATGAGGACGACCGTGCCCGATGAGAGGTCCTACACGGAGATCAGCCCTCCACCATTCAGCACAGCAACATTACGCAGAGGTGGGTTACTATACTGTTGTTCAAGACCCTTCCAATTTATGTATACACGGAATATCTGGCTATGCTAGCATGTAAAACAACAAAACAGACAATTCTCTATCACTATGTAAAATGTTTAGGTTTCACATAGCATACTCAGAAAAAAATAAAGAATAAATATTAGACTGTGCAAATAGACAACTGAGATGGATGGGTTTCCGTAACACATGGTTGAATGGGCAGTCCTGTTTTCATGGAAATGAAAGGAGGTCATGTGAGGAAAGGGAGAGGGGAGGAAACCACAGGAATGGATTGGAAAGTCTCAGTATGAGGGCTGGAGAAAGGGTTGACCATAGCAATAACCTCATTCTTAAGCCAGGAGAATCATACCGTATATTTCATAGTATGATCCTTAATTTACCATTCACATTATTTGAGTAAACATAAAGAAAATCAGAAATATAAACTCCAGTAGACGGATGACAATTACCCTTACAATGTTTATTTCACATTTTTCAGAGCGCAGTTCCCTTGGGCAGGTCCCAGAGCAGGAGCCCCAGAATCACTATGACCTACCTGTGAACAGCCACATCCCAGGACACTATGACCTGCCACCTGTCCGACGCCCACCCTCTCCCGTACGCAGGAGACTGCCCCAATGACACCAGCCCTACTCTGAACATCACAACTCAGAAGAACTACTTTTAAACGTTACTGCCATTCAAAAAACATTGGTAGGAAGTTGTCTTGGGGTTATTCAAGGCTGCAAAACAGTCAGTTGCAGCAGTGACAGTCAGTGCAACCTGACAAAGACAGCAGATTATGCCGATGCTTCTGTCAGTAGGTTTACATAGTAACACTGCCCCCTGGTGGATTAAGGTGGCATTGTATCCACCGTTACACTCTTGTGATCCAGACTCAAGGGCCAAGGCATGTGGGGATAGGCTTTGAGAATGCCAGTATCGCAGTTTGAGGACATACATGCATGCATTCGAGTTTGACCAAACTTGGGATTCCTTCAAATGTTATTTTCACACTGCAGATGAAGGGACTTGGCTTGGAGCACATGATTTGGCATACAAGCCTTTTAACCAGAATGACATAAACCGGGACGGCAATTGAAAGACATTTTTATATCCATGATGTCAGTAGTTTAGTATGATGTCTTCTCAAGCCCCTTTTCCCCTCCCCTATAGACAATAGAATGTCAGCTTCCAATTCGGGGAAATCCAGAGCACATTTGTACAGCTAGCGCCTCAGAATGTTGTTCAATGTAATCATGCAATATGTTGTATATAATGTACATTAAATGGCTTAACATTGTATGCACTTGTTCAGAAGCATTTTGTGCTCAGGTAGGTACTCTAATATCACACATCAAACCACAGATGACATTTTATTAAGAAGTCAACCACAAGACGGCATTTGTTGGGAAAATAGTTTTCATTGTGTCGTCTTGAACAGAAAAGGCTGGTACATCATCACTAATTCATTCTACCTGGATTGCATGGTTTTCCCATATTAGGTATAATCATTTCTTACAAATTCAATTGAGCATTATGTACAAGGGCAATTTCCGTACAAATATGCAACTATAGCCAACATACTCTGTAAATCTATAAATTCCATGGTCTTTAAAGACAAAATATCACATATCTTTGGAATTGACCCCTCATAATGCAAAAAGAATACATCATTTCCAATGATCACTAGCAGGTATCAATAAGGCACTTGAGACATGACGAGAAAAGAAATGCTGAAAAGTGACAAAAGTAATTATATATATGTATAAGTTAAAAAATTATTGAGCTTCTCTAAGGTATGTCTGGGGCAGTGAGAATAATCACATTTTCTCCAAATTGGTAGTGATAGAAATGTGTATGAAGTACAAAAAAAAAACTTTCATGTTTCATAAAGTATCAAGTATTCTCAGAAACTCTTCACTGCTTATACATCCTATAAAAAGGCTGCCAGACTACTGTACATGCCTCTAATATATTCAGTGGATAAATATTTGTAGATGATTGTAGCTCATTTGACATAATTGTAAAGAAATAAGACAGAAGAATAAACATGGCCAAAAGAAAAGACACTAAGCTCAGAAAAACACAGCCATTATAATCCTTTAGTGGGAGAGAGGCCTCTGGACAATAGTCTCAAGACTACAATACATGAATACAGAGCATGTCAATGTAAAATTGGTATCATGTGAGGAATAGATGGTTTAAGTTCCATTTAGGTTTCCTTCTCAAGTTAAATACTCTTTCTGACCTTGTCAAAGTGACACCTTGATAATTGATTACACTGAAAATATGGCACCAACATGTTTGCCAATGCAACATATTGTGTAGTTCATAAATAAAGTCAACTTTTGGCCAGATAATACCATATAGTCCAACTACCCCTACGGGCCATTCAGGCTCAGGCTTACTTGTCCAAGGTTTACTTTCTATCTGTACCCATTCTTTCTGACACTACACCTGATACAAACAAAGTTACAGAATGTACACATTGTTGCACTGCTGTCACGAGAAGGTAAGCATTGTACTTTCATTTAAAATCAACACACTTCCAAATCAGACGATTTCTGTCTTTAGAGTCTGACAAACCAGAACATCTATTTCTCAAGCTGCCACATTCCCTCAAACCTAAAAATGGAAGGTCAATATTAGAAGGTTACAGTAACATTACTATAATCCATCTGGCAATTATCTCAGATTCAAAAAAGCAAAATAATCCCTACAAATCATATTTTTTTGTCTAGATCTGATGAGTTGCCCTACAGTATAACTACGTAAACAAAAAAAGCGTGGCATAACTGTTTTGTCATACAAGACAAAGGTCAGACAAGAATTATCAGCCTCTAAGAGGAAACTATTTCTGGAGGTCAGAGGTCATGTCAAGACCGTACTCAACTTTACAATACAGTACTACTTTGTCTTCCCCATATCTGTGTGCTCATCTCGTTTTGGTATCCTTTCTTTAACAACTACATACCTCTTTCAAGCCTGTGAAAACAAGTCACAATTTGGAACCGATATCCATATTACCATAGTTGTCTGATTGTTTCATCAGTAATAATATAGATGTCATTCCATAAAAACGACTGTCTTGTGTTCAGAAATATAAACCACTTGATGACAGTGTCAAGTTTGAGCTCCTCTTTGTAACTATGGCTTTAGAATGACCAATCCCATCGCTCAGTCTAATACAAACCCCCATAATCCTCTCGCTGTCAGAGGGGGTTCACTCCATCTCCATTTAGTGACATTCAGGACATTCTATGGTAGTGTATGTGGAATACCAGGCCAGAGATCCCTGGTTCCAGCCCCCATATCCACTGATTCATAGCAGGGTTTGCTGCTGTGCGTGTTTAGTGGTGTGACAGTTTAGACATGACGCAAAAGCCCACTATGGATCAAAGTCCACTGTAATGGTTAAAGGTGCTTTCTGTGCCTCTCTCCCTAGATATGGCCCTAAACAGTGAAAGCATCTGCCCAGCCCACATGCAATAACTAGAATATACAAGCTCATATATCTGAAGTGAATACACAGCTCCTAAGCCCTTTGCCAAACACCAAAGGCAATCTAACCTGCAGATTATGTCATACAAAATAAGACAGATCATACATCAAACAAAGGAAATAAAAAAGTAATTTAAAAAAAGACGTCTCCCATCCATGTGTGGGAGGTACTTGTCCAGGTAAGCTGGTGCCTGCCTGGCTTTACATGATGGAGCAGTTCTCCGGTCTGGGACCTCCCTGAGAAAGACAGGAAGTGACATAGGGGCGTTAGAGGAAGTGAGGGGACAGGAAGGGGCTGTTGTCATAACAGCAGGAGACACAGGAAAACTGGGATAACAGTGTTGCTGTGCGCATGAGCGTGCATGTGTCAGAGAGAGAGAGAATGAGGAGTGTTTGTGCTTTGAAACAGAAATAGTGTGTGCTAAGTGTCTTAAAATGTGTGTTAAAACGATATACATGATCAAACAGATGGAGTCCTACAGTACCTGTCTGGGTGAGTTGCTACCCATTATAAAGAGGGGAGACATCAGGCCCTCAGGCAGACCTCCTCCACTGCTGATGGAGCAGGAGCCACTGGACACCCCTGAGGTGGCACAGCTCTTGTCAGACGGCTGGCCACATGAGCCACAGACCACCGTGCGGCTCCGCAGGTTGTACTCACTGTCCACACCGCACGCACTGTGGTTGCCCTGCAGAGGGAGACAGAGAACAGAAGGTTCCAACATTACTGGTAAATACTAACTGTAGCCACTGTGAGGCAGTGGTTCCTACACTTTTTAGCACTGAGACCCAGTAATGGTAAATAAAAGTCTTCCCATTTTTCTGGTCACCCTTTAGAGAAGTATTTAAGTGTATCATCGCACACCCCTGGCCTTGTTCAGTGACTAAATAAGTACTCTACATAAATTAACCTATTTTCATCTGAAACAGGGCATCCTGAACAACGTTTTGGCTCAATAGCCTTCCTCACAGTGCAAGTATAGTTTGAGTAATTTATTTATCATCCTGAGCCTGTGTCTTTCATAAAACGTGAGACTCACGTCATCGTCATCATCTTCCTGGAACAGGGTGCGTGTAACCTTCCTCTGTGCCATTTCCTATAGGAAAGAGAGGCGCAGAACAGTCAGTTTGTCAACCGGCCATGACATGAGTAAGGTTTTTTACCAAATCTCACATGTATTCAAATATGTAGGATAGGAAGTGGGATGATGTTGCCAAGAGAAAGACTGAACAGTCAATGGGACAATGGGAAGGTACAACTACAAACAGGTGCATGTAACGTGTGTCTCTCACCTCTCCATTGGCGCTGACCAGGATGGTTTGGAACAGGTCTCCGCTGCCCCATGAGTTCTGGGTCTTCCACACCAGGTCTGAGGGGGGGTTGTGGGTGCCGCCTGCTCCTGAAGCCCAAATCTACAGAGGGAAGAGGTACAGGACTGTCTGTTATGACCTAATCACATACTATAGATGCTTTACACACAGGCCCACATTGTGACAAACATGCTGCTCTCTGTTAGAATACACACTTCTCTCAACATGGTGTACTAAAAACTGAACACAAGCATAGTTGATGACAGTGCAGACATGATGAAGGTTTTACTCACTGTGACGGTCTGTCCTGCCTTGAGGTTGAATTTGGGGGGGAACTTGTAGACGATGGGGGTGCTGGTGCCCACCTGTCTCTTCACCTGCCAGTGGCCCAGAAGCTGGTCCTGAAGGAGAACAGACAAGCATCAAGTGTGTTTCAGCCAACGTCAACTAAAAATCACTAAGTAGAAAAGTGATTGTCCTTTTACAACATCAGCCTAACATGGTGTTTTTACTACAGTAGCTTCCTTACAAAACCTGTGCATTTGACCATAACAGAAAGAATGCGCCAATGGGTGCTTTCTGCTATGAGGCATGTCAAGCTGACCGATGAACTCCATACCTCGTTGGCCTTGTTGCTGAGGCGGACGTACTTCCCCTCCAGGTCCACCTCGTCCACGGTGACACGGCCGCTAGCGGAGGCCTGCTGGGCAATGCGTGTACGCGTCACGGCGCCCCCCGCCAGGCTGGAGGTCTCGCTGTCGTTGTCATGGAGCCGTCTCTTCTTGGCGCTAGCCGTGCCTGAGGAGTTGCGGCTGCCGCTGGTGGACTGGACCACTCGGGCGCTGTGGCTGTGTCCTGAGCCCGAGGTACGGGTGGTATGGGTGTGTGCTGAGCCCGAGCCGGTGGTACGGGACACAGTGACTCGGGTTGGGGGAGGGCTGGGGGACAGACGCAGTCTGGGGGGGTGGCAGAGAAGAAGATTGTTGATACAAATCTAGTGTGGGTGTGTAGGTTACATGAGTTTATTTACTTCAGTCTGTGTGTAAATGTCTGTGTGTGGCTTTCAGTGCTCGTGTATGCATGATGTGTATTATGCATATCTGTCATGTCTCCTCACCTCTCCTCCTCTCCCTCCAGCAGTTTACGATAGGCGCTGATCTCCATGTCCAGGGCCAGTTTGATGTCCAGCAGCTCCTGGTATTCATCCAGCTGTTGCTGCATCCGCATGCGCATGTCCCCCATCTCCCTCTCCTTGTCCTCCAGGCGCCGGCGCATCGTGTCCCGCTCCCGGGCCAGAGACTCCTCCAGCTCACGCACCCTGGCCTCCCTCGCCGCCAGCTAACACACAGAGGGTTGATACCCCGGTTAGACCAACCAAAAGAGCCATATTTGACAGAGACGAGATGAACTGCGCTAATACTTTGCATTAGAGCCAACACTAGATCTAAGATAACTGCTGTCAGAGCTCCACAGTACGGAGATGTACGGTAAGAGACTTCTGTGATTGCACCCTGTCCACCGTACCTGTTTCTGCAGCTGGCTGAGCTGGGAGGACATGCCCTCCATCCGCACGCGGGTCTGCTGCAGCTCCTCGTGAGCCGCCCCCACCAGGGTACTGTTCCTGTCTGCGGAGTGACGGGCGTTCTCCAGCTGAGACACACACAGGGCCAGAGAGGTCAGAACGAAACCACACTACATGTGTCTGTGCTAGGTTGGCACTGGGCCAGTGAAAGGATGTTGAATGATGCATGGACAATACTACCGATTTCAACTGGATGGACAGCTTAGTGAAATTAAAATGAAATAACACTATCGATTTGAACTGATTTACTTCTAGTCCACGTTTGAGCTGGCAGTGTGGACCAGTGGGTTGTGCTCCCTACCTTGGAGGTGTAGGTCTTCTCGATCTCCTCCTTATAGATGCGGACCTGCTCCTCGTGCTGGGCTCTCAGCTCCATCAGGGCCTCAGCCAGCTTACTCTCGTAATCCTGCTTTGTTCCTGCACTGTCAATCTCCACCATGCGAGACTCGTGCCTGCGCTTGGACTCCCTCAGCTCCTGCAGGGAGATAGACGGTACAGGCATACTTGAGTTATAGAAGAGGGGGTGAAGAGGTAACCTCATAAAACAGACTGATCTCGGTGTTCCATCAGTCTAGTTTGTAAGGCTAGTGGGGAGGACAGATGAGGAAACAAAAGGGAGAGAGAAAAGAGTGAGCTAGATAAGGAGGAGCAGATCAGAGGGAAAAAAAGAGAAAAAAGTCTGAAAAAAAGTCTGAGGTAAAAAGAGAGAGAGAGAGAGGTCAAGGGGGGAAAGGGGCGCTAGTGTAAGAGTGTAAGCTAAAAGAGGGTGTCACCTCACCTCTCCGTAGATGTTCTTCTGGAACTGCAGTTCTTCCTTGAGGGTCTGCAGGCGGTTCTCAGCGTCCACTCTCCTCAGCATCTCATCCTGAAGCTGCTTCTTAGCATCGCTCAGACCTGTCTCCAGCTAAGGGGCAGAGAGTTTAAAGTTTGATGTTCACCTTTAGGGTTCTGTTAGATTAGATCAATTATTAATCATTCGTTAATCTGAAATCGCTAGAGTTATCAAAATCGCTTTAGCGAAGAGGAATAGAGGAGCTGCATGTAAGATGTCAAAGCATGACTGGGTGAAACGATAGTTCACTTATGTGAACAGAAGGTGGCGTAGGAATATTACTCATTTCAGAGTTCATTGAGAATGATCCATGATGATGCACTGACCTTGTTACAGCACTAACCCAAAAGTCATATTCACAGTTGATAGTTCTTTAAAAAGTAACATGTTTTTCTTTATATACACTGGAAGATTATAAAAAACGTTTTTTCAATCATATGCAGTTTGAACCCTGTACCTGAGGAGAGAGTATGTAGTATGTGTATAATTCAGAGTTGGCCTTTACCACTAGTCTCTTACCTTGGCTAGCTGGGCCTTTAGGTCCCTGACCTCAGCATCTAGAGAGCGTTTCTCCCCCAGGGCAGTGGACAAAGAGGCATCTTTAGAGTTCAACAGAGCCTCTAGATCCCTCAGCCGGGCCAGAGCTGCCTCTAGGTCTGACTCCTTCTTCCCATTTCTGTTGAGACATAGGTAGACAAATATATCAGTTTCCTGTTTCACTAACACAGTCTGTGTTTGAGCAACTTGTGTCTAATGCAGTATGATTACAATAAAGGCTGTTATGCATTTAGGCTCTTACAAAAAGAGTCAAACTGTTTAGTAACCTCTGTACATAAACGTCCCATTGACCAACATTATCCACATAGGTTCTAATTCTGGGATAACGTACTCACTACCACTACCTATGAAAGACTCATGAATGCCTTGAGCTGTCCTTAACTGAACTCCCATCATATTGAATAAATTAATTGACAGGGACATAATTGAATCAAGCTCATGTGTTCTAAATAAAAGGCCAACAGGCACTCCTGAGGGAATCTCAGTTAAATCAAACACTGGCTGCAGAGATCCAACTTTTCCCTCAGCACATATCCTGACCACAGTCTGCGCATGTGTTTCTTTACCTCTACTTTACACACACATTTTTGTGGTGTGATAATTCTTCAAGTGTTAATGCTGAAACGCCCATGCAGCATCTGCATTCCAACCATTTGAGCTCAATTCAGTTAAATGTTTACATTTTAGTCATTTAGCAGGTATTCTTATCCAGAGCAATTAGGGTTAAGTGCCTTACTCAAAGGCCATCAGATTTTTAACCTAGGTCAGCTCAGGGATTCGAAACAGCTACCTTTCGGTTATTGGCCCAACGTACTTCATGGGGATATGCAATTAGATCTTGAGTTACGAAGTTGTCTACAGTGTTGTTTTGAATGATAAACAGTGAGCAGATTCAAGAGCAGATGGTGTTAAACTGTAGCAGAGCCTACTTGTGTATTTTGCCTAGTGGCGCACGCTTTTGAGTTTTGGCCACGAGAGAAAAATGTGGTGGTGTTTTGTCCTTACAGTAACGTTATACTATGCTATTATATTCGGTTATGTAGAATACGATCATTATGTGATCTTGCAGCCTTTGATTCAGCTTTGGTCTAACTTTATTAAAACGAGCACTATCCGCAAGAGTAGCACGTTCTCTACGATTAGAGCAGAGATATGCGCGAAAAGTTGAAAATAAACATGGGCAGAAGCTTCGAGGCTTTCCGGAAATTTGGACCGCAGACACGTTGCATGTGTGTGTTTTTTGTGTCAGACCTCTAAAGCAGGCATCAATTTGCCGTAGTGGTAAAAAACAAACTTGGTCCCGGACCGTGGAAAAACTATGTAGCCAAACAGAAGAGGATGGGAAAGTGGTAGCTTGAGCTTCATACCAGTTTGGCAAAGGCGCTCATTGAAAGCCGAGCAGGAAATAGATTCCCCGTTATTACATTTGGCCCTTGCATTTCAATGTTCATGATCACTAATGACGCCCATCTGCTTGGGAGATGGCTTCCAGACGGCTAACCCACCACACTCATGCTCCCCCAGCCACTGCCAGCCTACAATAATCCCCTCTCCTTCATGTATGCATGAATTCAATAAAAAGACAAAATCAGAACCATATGTATACGCCAATAAAGCCTACACCAGTACAAGAACACACATAAAGTATACAATGGAGTAGAAATATGCTCTGCCACATACAGACTAGCCCTTGTCCCATCTCAGATTTCACAAAGGCCCAGAGAGCACTAATGTTCAGCAGGATGAGTGATTGATGGACTAACAGTTGGCATCCAACCACATTTACCGGCACCGGCCACCCACACAGCCCCCACCATTTGCATGAAAACAAAGACCCAACACAGCATCCTTCATGCACAGGAACACAAACACCCATACATATATTACAGTGATAATGGACAAGATCCAGCAATTAAAATGTAGAGGCATATTAGTCTGAAGGGTCCATTTAAAAACATTGTCTGCATATTTAATCAATAATAGCTTCGCTATACATGTGGCAGTAAACTGCCTACTCTGATCTGAATTAATTCAACCATTATTCTTGATTTCTAGAGGCTTAAAGAAACTCTACCCCGGTCTAGATTTGATTTGATCTAGATTTGATTACTCGTTAGACTTTATGACAGACACTGGGGTCATATTTAGCTTATTTTCCACCTGTGTGGATGGAGAGGACCAGTCTAACAGCTTGTACTGATAAGCCTGACTGACAGAGAAACACAGGAGAGCTCAGTGGGATGGAAACCAGGAGTCATGTGAGGAATGTGCTGGTACTGTTGCCGGACAAGGCCAGGCAGAAGTGATTTGTATTAAACGTATTTGTTACGTTTAACCACCTTTGGTGGGGCCAAGTTCCCTCTGGCTTATAGCCTAACTGTGGCCTTAATGAAGTTCTCACTGTTCCAATGGTTGTGAGGGTGTTTGTGTGGAATATTTTATAATAGTAATTTAAATATAATAGACATGGGAGAACCCAGAATAACCCAACGTAGGGCTGTTAGTCCTGTGTTATGAGGCATGTGTGTGAGTTTGTGTGTCGGCATGTGTGTTTAGCCCAACTTGCACACGGAGTTGGAACAGTAAAGCACTTGTGTCCAGACATTCAGTGTTTAAATAAGACATGTAAACATTTCATGCTGGGGCTACATTAATGCCTCCAGAACTGTAGCTTGTGTGTGGGTGGTGGGCCATTTATTATGACTAAATGGGCTATGTGGATCAGCTCTGGTACTGAACCTATGGTGATATAGAATGTAAATAATAAGCATGTATATGATATTATCTCGTGAATGGCTGGTAGCTCCCGAGTGGAGCAGCGGTCTATGGCACTGCATCTCCGCGCTAGAGGCGTCACTACAGACCCTGGTTCGATTCCAGGCTGTATCACAATCCGGTTGTGATTGGGAGTCCCATAGGGCGGCGCACAATTGGCACTGTCGTCCGGGTTAGGGTTTGGCCGTCATTGTAAATAAGAATTTGTTCTTAACTGGCTTGCCTAGTTAAATTTAAAAAATGTCATAAAAAAGGTAACATCGAATGGCTATAAGATGATTTAGGACATAGGCTGTGATGACAGAATGTGAATGACCTGAGTATGGCAATATTGGGTGTGATGTGTGTCAGTAACTTTGTTCATCAGCTGTAGTGCTGAGGATATAGGTGATAATGAATATGAATGGCATTGTTGATCCGCTCTAGTGTTGAGGATATGGATGCCTGTGTATCCATAACTGCCAGTAAGCCTGCAATGCGTTGTTTGCTCCAGGATGTCGACTTAACAGAATGCATGACCTGGCTGAACGTCATGCCTGAGAGCGTGAATGTGTGTGTGCAAACTGAATACATTGGTAGAGCAAAATGTACTTCGAATAAAGTTTACATTTGAATCCATCCAAACTTGGACCCCACCTCAGAAACCGGTGTGGATGGAAGTCTGTTTATCAAAACAGCATGTGTTGGATGTGGACAGTTTATGCAACTGAATTTTAGGGGATAAAAGAACCAAACCAGTGTACTGTATTTATAGCATAGGGTATGATGTGTTCAATTGTCACAATTACTCATAGGACATTGATCTGGGCATCTAGATACCATGTAAAGAAAAGGAGTTAAGGAAGCCTACAGTTACCGGTCTATTTAGATAAGAGAAATAGTCGATGATGCTTCAAAACACACAGTAGCCCGACTGTTTCTCCTGTGCACATTACTGTTGTGATAATCTTGGTTACCCAGAAGTAAAATTCTCTTGCGAAAGTTGGCCAATTCCTGTTTTACTTCTGGGGGGGAATGGCGTTAACAATTGTGATTATCTTTGTGCAAAAGGAAGGAAGCAAAGTTTCCTCCCTCGGAAATGGAAACTCTCAGCCAAACCCCTGCCTTCCGCTAATTCCCCCAGTGTTAATCATGGCCAAAATGCACATTTTATATTTCACAAATTTTTACAGAGAGACAATTTGACTTTGTGGCTGTGTAATCTAGTGGAAACAGTTTATAATCCACACATGGGCTTGAAAAATCGACCACACCAGTTTAAGCACCGCCGTCACCCAATCCTGATTCGTCCAAGTAATCAACGACGAAAACCACAAACCAGGAACTGCTGCTGCTCGTAATCAAATAATTCTGTGAGCCTTGACAGATTCCTGCCGTTTCATCTGTCCACCAGAGATTACTGTTGTGACAACACAGTGTTATATCAAAGCTCACACAACTTTAAAAAAGGGCAGAGGACAAAGAGCTGTCTCAAAACGCTTTCCGGTATACATAGTGAGCAGCAGAGCTACTGCCGAATGACAGTTTAGTGAGTGTGAGTGAGAGAGGGAGAAAGAAAGGTGAGGAGAGAGAGAAAAGGGGAGGAATAATAAAACGGAGGAATGTGTTGGTTCAGCCTCCACTCTTGGGTGACTCACTGCTATCCTTGTCCACCTCATTGACGACAATGGAGCGAGCCCACCCCCAAAAAAACAAAACTACGGAAAACCCACAATCCTGGCTATTTTGCTGTGCCGTTGCTATGACAACAGAGGCCTACTCATCTAAAGTATGGCATTTCCCCACATTTTGGATATAATGGATAAACACGTAGAATTTCACTGCCGATGCTTACTTTGAGCATATTTCAGAGCTAAACTCGATCGAAAAAGTTTCCTCCCTCATAGGCCTATTTGGAAAAGCTTTCCTGTTAGGCTCCTGGTGGAAAATCTAGCCTATAATTACTACAATATGACAGATGCATCATGCGGGAATACCCACAAAGTCTTAAAGTATTTTAATGTCCTGGCAGCAGTAATACCTAAATAATGATTCACTATGAAGACCAGCCAGAAACCAGAGACCATATCGGTTTCCCATGAAGTTGATGTTAAACAGATCATTCATTGTATGTACTCTAAATCATATTTTAAAGGGTAGGAAGCATATGAACAATACTAGACGCTTCATTTTAACCAGGGATACATATAGTTCACATCCAAATTACTTTTTACACAAATACTACAGCGGCATGATTATAGACAACTATGAACACTCCTATACTCTGTGTGTGTGTGTGTGTCCGCACCCATCCTCTGGTCCCCTCATACTACCACACCCACTTTCTGACTCTCACACACACACACAGTAAATTACTTGCCCAGTTCCCCGACCTTGTAAACACAGCCATTTCCCTATCAGTGCAGGCTAACAGTGCACTGTAGTGAGGCAGTCAACGCTAAATCACCCCACTAATGGGAAAAGCCAAATCTCAAAGAAGTCACACAGTCAATCAGGCAGTGCAAAAGGCCCTCTGGCCTCTCTGTGCTATTAGGGGGTCTGTTAGGAATGAGAATGTAATCCCCCCTCCCGTGTTACTACACAGTCTTCCACTGCACAGTTGTAATGGTTGATTGATCTTATTGGTACGGTGCGCAACTAAGGAACGACACCCCGCCCGTCTGGCTGGCATGTGTGAACACGTGTGGGTGGGTTCCCTTGGAAGTTGGAAATTACCAGGGGTCCTCCGTCCCTAAAGACGATCTTTGGGCTCCCATCCCTATTAATAGCTATCCTTCACAATCCCATTTTCCCAATACCAAAGTGGTAAGTTTAGGACACAGAGAGCCTAGAGGGGAAAAGGCTGTTGAATAATGGCAGTAGAGAGTTTTTCCAAGACCAACAGCCAGACTACACAATGTGTCAGAGTTTCAGGAGAATGCTGAAAACAGCATTGATTAAATGAAAAAATGTGCGGTTCATATTTAAAGTTAACTATTCAGACCATGGATTGGTTCAACTTACTTCTGCACTGATTCAACAACATGTTTAAGTATGTCATGTATTATTTCAACTAAAAGGTTGTTTATGTGAACATCATGTTAAGAGGACACGGAGATCTCTGACATTAAAAGAAAATAATATAATCCAAAGTACAGGCTGGCACATGATCATGTCTCTTCTGGGATCAAAACACAATGGAAAGGATTGTTTTCATTCCGTGTGTGTGTGTGTGTGTGTGTGTGTGTGTGTGTGTGTGTGTGTGTGTGTGTGTGTGTGTGTGTGTGTGTGAGATAAATCACAAGGGGAAAACAACCCAGCCATAGCCAGAAGCCACCCACTCACCACATCCATATGGGCAGATGGGAATAGAGTTCCTAGTGTTTCACCACCAGCATCATGGTGCTCAAGACTGCGATCTTCCTATGTGTTTCAAATAGACAAGCAGTGGTGGTGGTGGGGGGGGGGGGGGGGGGGCAGGGAGGAGGCCATAAACAGCCTACACATGGGTCATGCTCAGTAGGTACAAAACGTTTTGAAACAGAAAACTAAACCCCCCCCACTTCAAAATGTTTCTTTCCCCTTGTCATGTCTATTGAACATGACCCTGCTTTTTGCCTCCCATAATATCCCCATTCAAACACATGGCCAGCAATGACCAAAAGAAAGCATCTCTCCCACAGATAAAGCTTTTTATGTAGCTCTGGCTCTGTGTGTACGTGACACAGGCCTGGTTCCACTTTTAATGATTAGTTAGTGATTCACCATGACATGAGTCAGAAGCCTGGTGCCCTTTCATTCAGCATGTTGGCATAAAAGCTAGCTATTGTTTGATTGTCTAGCCCCGATAAGGTAGAGAACACAGGTTAGCCAGTTTGTCCTTGTCTTTTACCACTTGTAACACTTGTTTTATAATACTTCAACTGTCAGGAGTGTTACCTACACACAGAAAGTGATGTAGCTATGTAAATCAATTCTTACAGCTCTAAATGTATTTTAAGCCTGCATCACCTATGAGCTTTAGTCAAATTTCAGACGATAACACTAATGAAATGAATTGAGATTGCTTGGAATCAAACTACTGCATACTGACAAAGTTTAAATACATGTTAACCTTGGTAGAACATACGCTCCATGTAGATGAACAGCAAACAGTGTGTGACTGGCTTTGACAGAGCAAACAGAGTCAGTGGGGACAGAGCTTAAGTGATCTGAGGCCAAGTGGGGTGGGGTGGTGTGTCCCCCCCCCCCACCCCACCGAAATCTGGTTGGCCACTCCAATGGCCCCTCAGAGATCTGATCGGTCTTCTCTGAAAATATATTGACATGACGGGCACCGAGCATCTCACCGGAAAAAGCATCCGAGCGAGCGAAACAGCACCCCTCTGTCTTAGTATGTGTAGCCCATGTATCTGATCTTGTCTGGCCAAAAAGAGTATGACATGTCCATACAGCATCAGATACATGGGCTACAGATACGAAGACAGAGGGGCGCTGTTCGCCTCGCTTTCGATGCTTTCTCTGGTGAAAATTATGAAAGACCGTTAGACACAAATGAGAAATCATTTTATAAGTGTTTCTTTTTTTTTATTGTTCATTTTTGGAGACTTTGTAGGCTGAATGTCATTACACTTATGGCGTTTGTAACATCCCTTTCCATTCAAATGGTGGCTGCACAGTGCACTGTTCGGATGCTGGACTTTGGAGTAGACAAACGTGTGCAGGTAACCTACTTGACCTACTTTTTGATGTGTTTGTTTACCAATCAGGTGATAACATCAGACTGGTTGTGTTCATGACACATTAAAAGGGAATATTTCTACAGTTAAATTACATTCATTTACTATAAAGCCGATAAAAATACATTTGTGCACGCACAAGCACACATAGGAGGTCGCTTAAGAATGTCACGGTATAAATTTGCTCTCTGGATGCTCTTTGCTCTCTCTCTTCTATAAAATCCTGACCTCAAATGCAAACACTTTTGGAATTGATTTATTTGAACAGGGAAATGTACCAAACGTAAGCTGAAGCATTTAATATGTGTTGAACCATTATAATTGAAATTTGTACAACCCCCCCCCCCCAAAAAAAATAAAATATATATATATACAAATCAGGTTCAAAATGGTATGATCCCCCTAAACTGGGTCTGTGTCCCACCTTGGCCACCCCATTCAAAATGTTCTGGGCACGCCACTGAACAGATTCAGAGCTTAACTGATCTGAGGCCAATTACCCCATGCAGCTGCATTGAGTTACAATGAAAGCTCTGCTGTGGTGCCATGTGAATAGATGGGGAGTGGTGCTAACGTTAGCATTATGGAACTAATACAGCAGACTGTGTGGCGCCTAATAGGAGGAGCAGTGTTAGCTTTAACATTCTTTAGCCTATTCTAGCCAATGGGAATATGTCTGTAACAGCACCCAACTGTTAGATGCACTATGCAGAAATCGCGTCACCATTTCCTGGTTGCTAAAATTCTAATAGTTCGCTTAATTTCAGTTTGTGACAAAACAAGCAAGTATAGTGTAGAGAATCATTGTACCATCTAAATTGCTGTGAAATATATTTTTCATAACCAAAAATATTGTATTTTCAGCTGTTGGAAGCTGGTGTGCAAAACCAAAAAGTAAACAATGCAAAAACTAAACTTAAGAACAGGAAGCATAGAAGTAGTGCATAGAACAGATCTACCGCTTCTTAGACTTACTTTCAACGAGAATGACAGATCTATAACCCACATTTATATGTGAATTTGGTCAAGTCGCCCAAAAAGTTACATAATCCATCTTTAATAGGTTAAGATTAGTTCCCTTCTGCATTACGGTATGTAAACATCAGTAAACATTTCCTTAGTGAACACTTGCATTGAGGAGTAGTCTATAACAGTGGACAACATTGGCCTGCACCTGGTTAAACATCACAATCCTTTTAAAGCTTGGCTTGTATAGGCTCCAGTAAACAAGAGTGATGTTTAGTGACACAAAATGCTAAACATCTGGAGGTCTTCCTGAATGTTCAAAATGCTCCATGCAAACATCAAACTCTGTTGAAGGAAATGAAAACGCTTCAGACATATTTATCATTCAGAGTTGTGGTAATCCACTGGCAGTTACATTACTGATCAGATAAGAACATTTGGGGGTCGCATCCACTTCATCCAGTACCAAATGGGAACTTCCCAGTGTGTTGTGTGTGTGTGTAACTTACTTTAAGGTGAGTGTGTGTTTTAATTTGGGTACAATGTGTGTGTCTAAGTATGATGTGTGTTCGTGTGGAGTGAGCATGTGTGCAGAGGCCCAGCATCTTAAAGTGATTTACCCTGTTAGAGAGCGGATGACTCATTCAGCTTGGCTGGGTCTTGAAAATAATCAAAGTGCTATGGAAACTCTTATCCACACACACACTCGTTCCAGCCCGCCAATGCCTTCTCCGAACACAGTACTGGTCTACTGAAAGGCCAAACACTACTCTTTAATTATCAAAACTCAGCCCAACAAAGAGAGCTCTATATAGCAGACATCACATGTACAGTCTTAGCACATGTGTTTTCCATTGCCATGTACTTTGTTAGGGCCAGTGGAGCGAGTAGCCACGAGACTAGGTTAGGTATACTCCCACTTGCCCCACTCACGCCTTTGGAGACCCCTAGAGCCTAGGGAACACTAAGTTGAAAGACAAAACAATGTATGAGAATAGCCATCAATTGTAGAACATTCATATCAGACTTACTATTAACAACATTCCATGTTTTATAACTACAGCCACTGGAACAGTCAGCCTTCAAGCTCCCTATTCATTACTAATCAATAAACTAGTTGAACAGCTGCTGAACTAACTACTAATGACACAGTAAACACTTGTAAAATGCTCTCAATGGGGCGGCAGGATAGCCTAGTGGTTAGAGCGTTGGGCCAGTAACCAAAAGTTTGCTGGATCGAATCCCCAACTGTCGTTCTGCCCCTGAACAAGGCAGTTAACCTACTGTTCCTAGGCCATCATTGTAAATAAGAATTTGTTCTTAACTGACTTGCCTAGTTAAATAAAAGGTGCATTTTTTTAAATAAAAATAATCAACGACATGAAAACTGGCAGTTAATTTATTTATTTTACCTAAGAACAAATTCTTATTTTCAATGATGGCAGAATGAGAGACTTGCCAGCTCGGGAGTTTTGAACTTGCAACCTTCCGGTTGCTAGTCCAACACTCTAACCACTAGGCTACCCTGCCGCCACAAAATGAAGACAAACAATGTTTCTATAACACATTTTTTAAATATACTT
This sequence comes from Oncorhynchus mykiss, assembly GCF_057628025.1. Classification (NCBI taxonomy): domain Eukaryota; kingdom Metazoa; phylum Chordata; class Actinopteri; order Salmoniformes; family Salmonidae; genus Oncorhynchus; species Oncorhynchus mykiss. The sequence goes on from NC_143023.1 coordinate 32,186,539, forward strand.
AAATATTTCAATAGGCCTGAACCTGTCTCTCTAATAGCAGGTCACAGAACAGGTTTCATTTGTGGCCTACACACCGTTGTGGCTAAAATAAAGTGTGTCACCCAAATCCAGGGAGCCTGTGGTCCAGACAGACTTGGTTCTGTATAACTTGAGAAGGTCACACTGTGTCACCTGATACAGGCTGAGGTCATGCTGGTAGAATGACGCTGCCCTCAAGGGAGTTTTCCGAGAGAATAGAGATCCAAACCTCCTGGGAGAAGCTGTAGTATAATAAACTGTCATGGTACACATTTCGTCCCCGAGGAAAACGAGGGGGGAAAAGGCTGCACACACTGCTGAGTTTCTATCTGTTCCATGAAGAGCGAGCGCTTTAGAAACCAAATATTGATTCTTTGTGCCTCACGAACTGTAGCAAAGATGGATTCTATGTTGAATAAGACATTTTTCTTCTTATATTCAATTCAAGTTATGTTCTGCACAATTAAGGATGGGCACCAACTATTGCTTTCTCTCTAAGGTGCACTTCTATTGTGAACTTTAGACATTCATATCCTGAGGGATTGAGCCAAAAGCCTTTATTGAGAGGTTGTTTCAGTGCAGAACCACAGAGTATTTGAACAGCTTTGATACATCATCATTCATTGGTGGGGAGAGGATGTTTGCTCTTGTCCATTTTAAAGGGAGAGTGACTTAATTCAAACACTTTAGCATAACAAATGGACTTCAATGGGTTCCTCCTGTTGTCCAGCTGTGTGTCAGCCCGGCAGAACATTCACATGATTAAATGGAAGTAGAGTGCAGTCGACGTCAGCGAATTGTTTAGAGTTTCCCTAAGCTAAAAGTAGCAGTACAGCCCTTGGTTACTAGTGGTAACCAAACTATGTGTTTATAAAATATTTGGGCCTACAAATAGACCACTTAGCCTCCTTGTATTACCATCCTTGTGGGTACCGGAAATCCCCAAAAGGACAGTAAAACAAGGAAAATTCTCCCCACCAGGACAAAGGCTATTTGAAGCTTATGGGTTAGGTTTAGGGTTGCAGGTTAAGGTTAGGTTTAGAGAAAATAAGATTTTGAATGGAAATCTATTTTAGGTCCCCACAAATATAGTAAAACATATGGTGTGTGTGCGAGCACGAGCGCAGAAATGAAACTGAGACAAAAACTTTCTTAAATGAAGGAAATGTGTTCATGCTATATGATAAGTGTACTTCCTGCTGTGTTCTCTGATAGCCCCAAAGTGCTACAAGTTGGCATGGCAGCCACTCCAACACAAAATACATTACAGTACATAAAGAAGCCAAACGACTTCATATCAGATTCTCCATCATTCAGGTCATTGGAATGAAATGACGATTAAAAAAGGAAATGCGTTGGGAAACTTCACACTGCAACCATATTCATTCTAATGAACATTTATCCTGCATACCGTACCCTCAATAAAACAGACAAAACATCTACGTGTGTTAGAAGATGTTATCTGTCCTGTCCCACCATTAGCTACACTTATCTGTTACTCTTTGCCAACAGGTGTCACACACAGCAACCTTGGAAAAAAAGAGTCTGGAAATGGGAGTGGGTATTGACTTTTGAACTCCCTCAATGATCTAGCCCATTCCACCACCTTTGATCCCGAATGCCTACAACTCCGACCATAAAAATAATTGTTCTACAGTTTGCAATAGATTAGCGAACCATCTTTACTTCCAGGGAGTGAAAGTCAAAAAGCAATAGGTTTTGACAATATAACTCAAAGTGCCATTTTTCAACAGGTGAACCAACAATAAGATCTAGAAAGAACACTATCTGCAGAGCTTGCATGGGTCTCCCTGTATATTGTCAACACAAAGCAGCCTATTCATCGTCTGGATGGGGAGACAAGGGATTGTCCTGCCAATGACGACCAGGAGCAGGTTCCCCCACACATGCTCCTATTTCACAGCCACAGATGGAAGGCACTGTGGCATGAGACTAGCGTCCGCCGCCCCTCTTAGGTTCCAGAGGAGGAGCATCCACAGTGGATAACTAGACCTTGACGAATGTGGGAGTGTGGGCCAAGCCTTGGGGCTCATGTTGAAGCTTAGCAAATCATATTGCAGCATAGCAGCGTCTTAGGTGGGTAGTCAATATTTTTAGGCTAGCCTGATTGTGCTCTAGCCTAGCGATTCTTACTCTATCCTAACAGTGGAACATGCTTTAGCCAAATAAGGTTTGTTTTTATCCCCCCTGGCAAATTATTTACAAGCTAGAATGGGTTGTAGACGAGCAGTTTACATCCTAGTAGCCCAATGGCGATGGTCTGTCCTCAGGGGAGTTGCATGTGTCTGTTGCGACATAAAGACGACTGTGTGGCATGGCCCAATGGCATGTCTAAGAACAGGTGTGTATAGTCACAGGCCCTGGTAAGTGACAGTTACATCTGCTGCAGCACACTACAAAACAGGGCTAGAGGGCTTGGCACTGTATAATGTAGGGCCTACAGTAATGGGGTATTATAATATTTGAATGACTAAGAATATTGTTGAAAGGGACATGCACACTGTTTATTTGTTGGGACGGTATACTGCTCTGTCTCTGATAAGAAAGTTACATTTACTTTGAAGTCCTCACAGGGCACCAGCCAAAGGTAATAACATGGTGTTGATAGGGAACTAGATGATACGTATGAACTATTAATAAAGATGGCTCGCTGCTCTGCCCTAGAGATCCAGACCTAAAGAAAGGCCACAGCCAGCAGCTCCCTTCCCACAATCAAGGCCCTGAAAAACCTCTGAGTCACCACCCTGTCACACGCCCATGCCAAGACTCCCTAGCTGCCATGGCAACCAAACACTGGCAAACACACCGGCTGCAGCGTAAGAGACCGAGGCTGCCCACGCAGGCCTGAGTGATACATTTCCACCACACGTGTAACAAATGATTGGTTTCCAACGGAAGTTATAGGCGCTGTTGCTATTCTTCACTCAGCTAGGGACCTTACGGCACAATGGGAAAGAGAATTTAAGTGAACTGTAAAATTCCATTCACTCACCAAACAGACTTGGTTTTTAAAGAGAGTCACTACTCCTCAGACAGCCCAACTCACTCAACACACTCAAGTCAAGACCCAGAAGTCCACACCCTGACCAAGGTCGGCACTCAAACACAAACCCACCCCAGAGCCACACCCTCACCTGCAATGTTGGGTACACCAAACACTGTACATTCCATCTTGACAGATACACTGCAAACATTAATTGAAACATTAACCCAGTGAAAACACAATGGCACTATGGTTGAACAAGTAAGACTCCACCCTCACGTCTCTGTACAGACGCCATTGCTTCAACATTGCAATTGCACGGTGTTGAAAACCAGAGTCATGCCAATGAGAAGCTGTTGAAGACAGTGTTTGCATAGCTTAAAATATTCCTATTCTCTGTTTGCTACTCCCTGCGGAGGAAAGCCCAATGCATAAACGAGGGTACGTTAAAGAAGTTTTTTTTTTTAAATAGTAAAATAACAAGTAAATACAACTAACACTTTCAACTGTCTTTCATTTTCTCAGACACACTGCAACCCGATTTGCACTTTGCCAAGACATTCAAACATTCCTGTGGAGTCATTGCAGGCCGTTGCCTGCTAGTAGGAGAGAGAGAGAGAGAGAGAGCGAGAGATGTGAGCTATTGTCTAGTCTGTGGGCACATTTACCCACTTAACTCTGGTAGACAGATCCCTTTCACATTCTCCCAAAGGTCTAAGTCTAACCTACCCAGCCAGTTCCGATGGCTCAGTTGGTTGGAGAATGGTGCCAACACCAGAGTTTGGATTAAAGCATATTTTATCTTAACCTGGAAACCTGCTTACAGGCTTTGATTGAAATGCGCTGTGTAATAATGCATTGCATGCATGGGATTGTGGGAGTGTTGACTGTCATTACACTCGTAAGTCAAGCTAAACAGAGCGAGCTGTTTGTCAGGGCGTGGCCCCGTGGCTGGGCCCTTTGTCATTACCATGTAGGGGAATACAGTATTACTACCCAACCTGCTGAAAACCACCAGGAATGTACACAACTAATGTCAGGCATGTCGCTCTCCACACCTCTAAAGGATTTTAGAAGTCGGAGTTTAAGGTAGTGTGCATTCTGGTGCAAAATGGATGTTGCATCACCCAGGTGTGGATTAGAAGCACTACCACTCACATCCTCAGTGGCAAACTGCCTTGGAATTAAAGGTTGCAATGGGTTAAATTCAATTATTTATTAGTAAAGGCTTATCTGACCAACGCTCTGACAAATGTGCCAGCATACTAGGTATCCAGTCCAGGGTGAAAATGGTTTCAGGGCTGGTGTACTTATGGTTTGGAAGAGAAAGAGGAACATGATGTAGTAGTGGAAATCTACTTCATTGAGAATGACTGTAGTGAAGGACTGGAGTAAGAGCAGACCTGCACTGGTTGATGAGTCAGAGCCAGTACAGGGAAATAACGTCACCACAAATGAGGTATAATGAAATGAGATGGTGTCTCGTCCTCTGGTTTGAATATGCCCCTCCTTATCATTATATAGGAGGTTGTAGGCAGTTAAATGTGTGTCAGTGAGATTACATGCTGAATCACAATCACTTTCAAATTTAGACTAAATTAATTAGCCCCTTGGCCAAAACCCAATGTGTCCCTCGGCCAGAAACTTACAACAGGGAGCATGGCAATAGACTAACTTTATGACACCACAATTTGATACAGGATTACCCATAAACCTCCTGCCTTTCTGTCCCCATCCCAGGATTTCCAATAATAATACTCTTGCAAACCCATCTTTGCTAGCTCTCTTGCCCCCCACCTAGAACATTTGGCCTAAATTCAACTGAACATTTGTTTTTGCAGCCTTTGCATGCTGCCTACAAAAAAAATGACCTAAACCCTGCCAACCCAATGTGTCCTACCTGACTTTGAGCTCCTTGTAATCCTCCTTGACTTTGCCTAGCTCCAGCTGCAGTCGGGCGCGCTCCTTGGCCACCGAGTCGAGGGTCTTGCGGGCGTCGGCAAGCTCCGTCTCATAGGCCACCTTCATGCCTGTCACCTCACGGCTGATCTCGGTCTCGGACTCGGTGATGCGCAGCCGCAGCCCAGCATTCTCTATCTCCAGCGAACGCACCTTGTCAATGTAGACGGCCAGCCGGTCGTTGAGGTTGCACAGGTCGTCCTTCTCCTGCAGGCGAGAGATGCGGGTTGGGGAGAGTGGGGTGGCAGTCCCACCGCGGCTGGCTCGTTTCTGACCCGGAGATTCCATAGTGGACATCCAGCAGGTGGTTCAGGTGGTTGGCTGGGAGACAGGCTGTGGAGGGAAGGATTAATTCATTAATCAACATCTGATACAGCAAATGTTAGAACAGGTATAGCGAAGCCTGAGGGAGGAACCATGTGAGTTAGCATGTGCCAAAATAGAAAATAGTAAAGGAGGGGGGGGTTGGGGCTTAGGCGTATAACAGCTATGCATCTCTCTCACCATCAGAGAAGCCCTACTAAAAATGCTGTTTGGGTGGTTAAGCAACTTTAGCTCTCTCCTGAGCAAGTCTAATTCCCACCATCTGGCGTCTGCAGTGAACAGGCAATTAGACAATTTTGATAACACACAAAATATGTATTCAAGAACTACAGAAGCATACAAAACAATGAACAAATATTACACAAGCAAAGAATATCTGCATCATCTCCCTTGTCCGCCAACTGCTTGTTGAGACAGAGTGAAGAAGTACTAACAGCCTGCTAATTATGCCAGAGTCACTAATTCGGAGAAATCTGTCCGATGGCTGTCTCCCTCCACTTACATTCGGCTTGCCTAAATCTCAGTCATTACACCATGGCCTTGACTCACTACATAAACAAACACAGCAGGATGCCCTGATTAGGAGATGAAGAACCACTTTCTCAATGTTTAGATGGGCAGAGGCAGCAGTGAAATGACTGTCAGAAAGTAGTGGATGAAAGGCTTTCGAAGCCCAAAAAACTAGCTGAGATTCCACTCTGGAACTTTGATATCGCAGTAGAGTAAATTAATGTTTCCACAATATATTGACAATTAGCAATACAAAAAAATATTTTTTTTTTCAATATCCATGTTGATATATTTTTTAATATTTAAAAATTAATGTTAAAAATAAATATTGAAATCTAAATACTACTCATATTACAGAGAACGCTGTAAAGCTTCTTATGCCACCAATTCTTGCTTTGTAGCATCTACAGATTAAACATTATGGAGTCTTAAAGGAGGCCTTGGTATGCCCGAAATGTCATAAATATGCCAACTTTGACTAATTATTTCTCAATTATGCTTTTAGATACATATTTCAAATACACACTGAATGTACCAAACATTAGTAACACTTTCCTAATATTCCACCCCCTTTAGCCCTCCGAACAGCCTCAAATCATCGGGGCACAGACTCTACAAGGTGTTGAAAGCGTTCCACAGGGATGCTGGCCCATGTCGACTCCAATGGTGCCGACAGTTGTGTAAAGTTGGCTGGATGTCCTTTGGTTGGTGGGCCGTTCTTGATACACATGGGAAACTTGAGAGTGAAAAGCCCAGCAGCGTTGCAGTTTGACACACACAAACCGGTGCGCCTGGCACCTACTACCATACCCTATTCAAAGGAACTGAAATAATTATCTTGCCTATTCACCCTCTGAATGGCACACATACACAATCCATACCTCAATTGTCTCTAGGCTTAAAAATCCTTCTTTAACTCGTCTTCTCCCCTTCAACTGCCCTGATTGAAGTGCATTTAACAGGTTTCATCAATAATGGATTATAGCTTTCACCTGGTCAGTCGGTCATGGAAAGAGCAGGTGTTCCTAATGTTTTGTACACTGTATGTTAACAATCCTTCTTCCAAAGGACTGTTGTATGAATTTCATTTTGAGAAAATCCCCAAAAGCATGGTCTTTTTTGTCTGGGTTTTATGAGGAATCACTCAGATGTAATCTATTTCATTACTCGTGCAATGATACAGCATATATGATAAATAAGTAACTGATGAATGTGAACACCTTAGCACTACATAGCCCTTTCCATAGATAATTAGGTACTTTTAGAAAGAGTAACTACCTACATTACTTTCCCCAATAACCATGCATTAGAGTAACTTACACTGAATGACATATACTTTGAAAAGGTCACAGCCGAGTTGTTATCCTACACCCCCAACCGGTCAACAACGAAAGTGAAATGAAATTTGAACTGTACACTGTAGCTGTCAAGATCAAAGTACAAGCAGGAACCTATTCTCACATCTCTGTTAGTGTGGGCTGACATTCACAACTGTCAGTCAAAGTGCAACCAGAGCCAAAACGTCTTTATCTTACCTTAGTGAGAGTGTGAGGTTGTGAGTGGAAGCCTCCTCTTGGAGCAGTGTGTGTGTCTGCACAGCCGGACCTGTGTGGAAGTTCAGCTGCCGCTGTGTGTTGTAGATAGGTGTTCTTCTCTGGGTCTGAGGTGCCCCTGTGGAGTATAGGGAGGAGGATCAGTGCTGTCTGTGTGCCTTTGGCTCACGCTCTGGAATGGCTGCGTCACAGTCTCTCCCAGCACATGTATCGCTGAAGAGAGAAAGAGAGCGGGAAGTAGGGAGAGGGTGGGGCAAGGAGGAGCCAGGCTGGACTAATACAGATAGAGCCCACACACAGCACAGCAACTACTCAGCTCCCTGGTGTCTCACTTACTCTCTTTTCCTTTCTCTTTCATTCACAGTGGGCTCACAGACACAGTGATCCCAACTCCTTGGACATGTGGCCTGTCAGTGAAAGCTCCACTTTCAAGTGCAAACAGACAGAGGAAAATGGTTGGATGGAAAATCCGTCCTTATCCATTCTTTAACTGTACGGAGCTGTACAAATTAGTCTGTAATTGCAAATCATCACCTTACTGTCAGCTCACAAAAAAAAGATTTCGTTTGCACCATTTTTTTTAATCAAAAGACCAAAAATCCCAAAGAAAATAGTCTATGTTACTGCTATATTTCCAATGAAGGGTACAGCACAGTACACCAATACAGTAATTCCCATAGGTCATCTTCAAGCTCCCAGGTCTCTTTATCATCTCTGCTCGAAGATGGATCTTGTATTTATTGCCTCGGGGTGGAGTTAATGAAAGAACAGGTCCAATCAAGTCCAATGTCAGGAGAGGATGGTTATTCTGTTGTGTGTGTGTGTGTGTGTGTGTGTGTACTGTTGATGGAGAGTGTGGGCATGGCATTGGACAGGCCCAGTAGCTATGGGAGTACCCTGGTGAAGCCCTAGCGGTGGAAAGGGCCTGTAATTCTGTGGCCTTCTCTCTCTGAGTCACATATACCAGCACAAACAGCTCACTGTGTTCAGCGCTGCCCCCTTTTTTACCCCTCCCTCTCTCCCGCTCACTGTTCTTGCTCCTTAGGCATTCACCCTAAAAAGTGGTGGAAAAAGTACCTAATTGTCATACTTGAGTTCTATATAAATAGTAAAGTAATGTAAAGACACTCCAAAAAACTACTTAAGTAGTACTTAAAAGTATGTTTACGTATGTACTTTACACCACTTCCCCTAACAAACAACAAGCTTGTTCCAAATGAAGTATTTACCCCAAACTCTTATACTGGACATTGGACTATACTAAAAAAGCAGCAAATAGCCAACTCTTTGGGTGGACTGCATCTGTGCCTGAACCATAGAGGACTCAAAAAACATAGTACTAAGAAGTTACTACTGGGTTTGATTCAAATTGAGGCGGCAGGTAGCCTAGTGGTTTTAGCGTTGGGCCAGTAACCGAAAGGTTGCTAGAGCGAATCCCCGAACTGACACTGTAAAAATCTGTCATTCTGCCCCTGAACAACTGACGGCCTGTTCCTAGGCCGTCATTGTAAATAAGAATTTGTTCTTAACAAACTTGCCAAGTCAAATGAAAGGTTACATAAAAATTCACTTCATTTTGGTACCTGCACAAATAACATAACCATAAAACCCTTTGGGTTAACAATAGTAGGACCGAGACGATACCAGATACACAATACTCATTAGTATCGTGGCAAGGAAACCAAACACAAAATGGATTTTACGTCTTTAGGAAAACAGCCCTAATTTCGGAAACAAAACATTATGTCATCCAGAGAAACATTTATTTATTTTCCAAACTATAGCACATAATATTTTACATACAGTTGAAGTTGGAAGTTAACATACACTTAGGTTGGAGTCATTAAAACTCATTTTTCAACCACTCCACAATGTCTTGTTAACAAACTATAGTTTTGGCAAGTCGGTTAGGACATCTACTTTGTGCATGACACAAGTAATTTTTCCAACAATTGTTTACACACAGATTATTTAACTTATAACTCACTGTATCACAATTCCAGTGGGTCAGAAGTTTACATACACTAAGTTGACTGTGCCTTTAAACAGCTTGGAAAGTTCCAGAAAATGATGTCATGGCTTTAGAAGCTTCTGATAGGCTATTTGACATAATTCGAGTAGATTGGAGGTGTACCTGTGGATGTATTTCAAGGCCAACCTTCAAACTCAGTGTCTCTTTGCTTGACATCATGGGAAAATCTAAAGAAATTGGCCAAGACCTCAGAAAGAAAATTGTAGACGTCCATAAGTCTGGTTCATCCTTGGGAGCCATTTCCAAATGCCTGAAGGTACCACGTTCATCTGTACAAACAATAGTACGCAAGTACAAACACCATGGGACCACGCAGCCGTCATACCGCTCAGGAAGGAGACGCGTTCTGTCTCCTAGAGTTGAACGTACTTTGGTGTGAAAAGTGCAAATCAATCCCAGAACAACAGCAAAGGACCTTGTGAAGATGCTGGAGGAAACAGGTACAAAAGTATCTATATCCACAGTAAAACAAGTCCTATATCAACATAACCTGAAAGGTTGCTCAGCAAGGAAGAAGCCACTGCTCCAAAACCGCCATAAAAAAAGTCAGACTATGGTTTACAACTGCACATGGGGACAAAGATCGTACTTTTTGGAGAAATGTCCTCTGGTCTGATGAAACAAAAATAGAACTGTTTGGCCATAATGACCATCATTATGTTTGGAGGAAAAAGGGGGAGGCTTGCAAGCCGAAGAATACCATCTCAACCGTGAAGCACAGGGGTGGCAGCCTCATGTTGTGGGGTGATTTGCTGCAGGAGGGACTGGTGCACTTCACAAAATAAATGGCATCATGAGGGAGGGAAATTATGTGGATATATTGAAGCAACGTCTCAAGACATCAGTCAGGAAGTTAAAGCTTGGTCGCAAATGGGTCTTCCAAATGAACAATGACCCCAAGCATACTTCCAAAGTTCTGGCAAAATGGCTTAAGGACAACAAAGTCAAGGTATGGGAGTGGCCATCACAAAGCCCTGACCTCAATCCTATAGAATGTTTGTGGGCAGAACTGAAAAGGTGTGAGCGAGCAAGGAGGCCTACAAACCTGACTCAGTTACACCAGCTCTGTCAGGAGGAATGGGCCAAAATTCACCCAACTTATTGTGGGAAGCTTGTGGAAGGCTACCCGAAACATTTGACTCAAGTTAAACAATTTAAAGGAAATGCTACCAAATACTAATTGAGTGTGTGTAAACTTCTGAACCACTGAGAATGTGATGAAAGAAATACAAGCTGAAATAAATAATTATCTCTATTATTCTGACATTTCACATTCGTAAAATAAAGTGGTGATTCTAACTTGACCTAAAACAAAATGTCAGGAATTGTGAAAAACTGAGTTTAAATGTACTTGGCTAAGGTGTATGTAAACTTCCGACTTCAACTGTATATCAGGTTTTAAAGGACCAAAGACTGTTCTGCTTCGTGTTCTCATTTTTGCCATGTAAAAAATTATTTTGATACTGGTATCCTCACAGCCCTAAACAGAGAGATCAGACTTTTGGATGAAGGCTGTTGCTTGATGTAAAAGCAACACACAAAGCGGGTCCGCTGAAATCCAGGGTCAGGAGTGAATGCTCTAACTCTCTGAGGCACTCATCCAGTCAACAGGCAGGAACAGGAATGACAGCCTGTGATGCAACTTACGAGACATGACAGGCAACATGTGGCATGTTAACTCTGCAGTCAGCCCTTTCTTTCTGTTTCATTCTCTTTCCATTCCCCTATAGCATTCCAAGAGGGCAGCAAAAAACAAGACACTGTTGAGCAATCTAAATGTTTTCTTTTTTACGAATGAGATATTCTATTGAATGCTGATGCACTACGTACAAGATGTGGCTGGGGTTATAGCATTTCTTTCACATGACCCATCAATTTAGACAAGTGTGTCTGGGTAAGCTTCATCTAATATTTTTTTAATATTTTTATCTGGACACTTTGTTTACCTGGAACTTTTCCTTATTGTAGGCTACTACCACTTTTAGTCTTAATCTTTACTACATGACCTCATGTGAATCCTTAAAGAGATGGGTGGGCCTGGCTTAAGAGGATGTGAACAATACTGAATGGTTGTAGACAAAGGAAAGCTCTCCAGTAGGTACCAAAACAAAAGGCCCTTTCCTCAAAAGTGATTTTACAAGCGTATAACATTCAAAGCAGAATTACTTTCCCATAGTTCCTAAAAAATGCTGTGCATGATATATCATTTTGTAAATTCAAGTCTCTACTTTTATCCAAAGTAAAAAACACAATTTCAAATGTTGCTACATAAGACCGAATCCAGGTGGTGAGTCACATATCATCTAAGGCCACAGTAAAACTGCAACTAGTAATCCAAGTATGGAATATTCACCCTTAACAGTAGTATCACTTGTTACATTTCTCACTGCAAGGCATATCCTAGTTTATTTCATACTTCCACCTTGGTTTATTTTGTGTTAGCTTATAAAATGAACAAACTGCTACAGAAAATAATTTGACATGCAGCTGAGACAGGTTGCTATAGGCTGTTTGCTCTGGTGTAATTTTTGTGACCTGGATCAATCTCTACAAAGTTCAACAAAAATAAATGTAAAGATACATTAGCCTACTTTGTATTAAAGTTTCAGTGTATGCTAAAATGGTTTATACTCTGTTGTATGAATGGCGTTTGATGCATTGTCCGACTAGTATTAACTGTAAATCCTTTACCCTCGGGGGAAGAATGGCAGGCTTCACTTCAGATGCTCTACTCTTCTGCTCCCGATTTACAAAATGTATCAGCAGAGTACAGTAGGACTACATTGGCAGACGATGTGCTAACTTTGTTTTGTACAGGCATCCTCCCTTTGGGTGGGTCCAAAAGATACAGGACCACAAGGGACAAAGGATCAAGCCCAAGGTCCCATTTAGCATAATTAGGAACATGATGTGATTATGAAGTGTCCCATAGGAACAGATAAAGAGGGTATAGGGCTCAAAATGGAAAAGAGCTCCAATGTGCCTCTTCCTAATCCTAACCACTTGTTTTAATGGCTGGCTGAATATCTAGTGAATGACTACTGAGGCTGATGGGTTGGGAATTTCATGTGATTCATCTATCATAATTCGCAAAAAAAGTAATTCATCTCATCATTCCATTCGTCTGGAATGGACATTTTGGTAGGTAGTACTTGACGTTTGAGACGTGGCCGCGCCCCCTGCCTTCTGTTATCCATCCAGTCAATACAATTATTCCTCCTTCAGTAAACACAGGCAGAAACAAAGGCATAGGCGCCACCCACCGGCCAACTGTTGATGAGAACTCTGACTGACGTGAAGTGCAGGAATTTCAGGAAACATATTATAGAAGGAAAAATTGTGACGGAAACATGCTGATTGAAAACAGCAAACCATTTCACCTCAACAGAATATGGCCAGATTGGCTTCTATGATAAAACTTACCACAACCAGTTGGGGACTTTTTGGTTTATTGACTGATGAAAGAAAGTCACTTCAAAAACATACGCATTTGTCACCCGTAAGTGAAATGTAAGTAGCCTACAATTTGTTTGAAATACTGATGTAGCCTAATTGTAAACTACCTGGCATACGGTGTTACAGCCATCTGCAAATTTGATTAATTACGTTGCTGCGCCCGCTAACATCTTCTTCTATGGTATCATGGCGTTTGCTCATTTTGTTTGTGCATGCCGCCACCTGCTGTGCGGTAGTGTGGTCAATCACGTTATATTCATTTTGTGACACAAAAATAAAAAAGGAAGGGGGAAAAGGAAAAAAATGTCACCACGAACCCTGCACCTATATACAGGTGTGTAGTGCTGAGGAAGCGTTTTCATTTTGAGAATAGACAGGAAATTAATTCTTATCCATTCTGAATCAATTATATTCAATTACCACAAAAATTCCATGACAAATAATAGAATGACAAACCAAATAGAGATCCACAGTGGAGGTGTGGAAATCTTGGTTTCAAACAGGGAAATAGTTCCAATAGTTTTCTCAGCGTTAATTTTTCCCACAGGGAATTTTAGAAACACTTAAAAAGGGCCTTTATTTAGTGTAGTCTTACCCTGGCGTGTATTTTTGATAACCATGTAAATCTCTCTCAGACAAGGTGATGTTTACCAATATTTTCAGCTCTATTTACTATCAGATTCAAAAATGCTAATTAGCATCAAAGTAGACATCATGCAATTTACACGGTTACACATATTTACACAGTTATCTAAACCGCTGAAAAACATTCCCACTGCATGATGCTGCCACCACCATGCTTCACCGTAGGGATGGTGCCAGGTTCCCTTCACACATGATGCTTGGCATTCAGGCCAAAGAATCTTGTTTCTCATGGTCTGAGAGTTCTTTAGGTTCCTTTTGGCAAACTCCAAGCGGGCTGTTATGTGCCTTTTACTGATGAGTGGCTTCCGTCTGGCCACTCTACCAAAAGGTCTGATTGGTGGAGTGCTAAAGAGATGGATGTCCTTCTGGAAGGTTCTCCACAGAGGAATTGTGGAGCTCCCTAACCAAGGCCCTTCTCCACCGATTGCTCAGTTTGGCCAGGCAACCAGCTCAAGGAATAATCTTGGTGGTTCCAAATGTCTTCCATTTAAGAATGATGGAGGCCACTGGGTTCTTTGGGACCTTCAATGCTGCAGACATTTTTTTGGTACCCTTCCCCAGATCTGTGCCTCGACACAATTCTGTCTCGGAGCTCTACGGACAATTCCTTCAACCTCATGGCTTGTTTTTTTGCTCTGACATGCACTGTGGAACCTTATATAGACAGGTGTGTGCCTTTCCAAATCATGTCAAATTAATTGAATTTACCACAGGTGTACTCCAATCAAGATGTAGAAACATCTCAAGGATGATCAATGGAAACAGGATGTACCGGAGCTCAATTTCGAGTCTCATAGCAAAGGGTCTAAATACTTATGTAAATCAGGTATTTCTGTTTGTTATTTTTAATACATTTGCTCAAATAAAAAAATAAAATTGTTTTCGCTTTGTCATTATGGGATATTGTGTGTAGATTAATGAGAACATTTAAAAAAAATCTATTTAGAATAAGGCTGTAACGTAACAAAATGTGGAAAAAGGGAAGGGGTCTGAATAATTTTCAAATGCACTGTAAATATGTAGGCTACAGCGGGCTAGGTAGTGTAAATGATGGTTTCTTCCCTGTCTTCTCTCGGTGGTGAGAATGATGAAAAACTGTAGGCTAGTACTGTGTGTACTGCGAAGGTCCGTTGAAAAAAAATCTTAATTCAACTTTGATGTTCAATAAAACTCCAAGACCCCCTCTTGTGCAGGGCCTGTTCTAGCTTGGTATGTGTGGGAAATTGGAAATGTGAATCGGGCCAGGATGGAGGTAATAATGGATTTAGATTATAGTCCAATGAGATGCATGAATAGGCTACACCACACCAAAAGCTTGATTTTATGGTTGTTTTAAAATGAATTGCCTGCAAATTATGTTGATGATTAAATCTATGCAAATAAATTCTATGAATTGATAATTCACCTCTGTTTTATTTTATTCTGTAATAGGGTATATTGTAACCATGTGTTCAAGCTAATTAAATCAAAGTTCATTTAGCGCTGTCCTTTTAGAACTACCAAGGGTGCTCCAGTCATTTAAAATCACAATCATCATTATCTGTTGGCTATACCTAATAGTCCTGCTCATCACTTATTATATTATTACGAATAGAAGATTATCACTTTTCACAATGGTGCTCGTTTAGTAAAGTTAGGTCAAAGCTGAATCAATGTCTTGCAAGATCACATAATAGAACCGAATATAATAGCATAGCATGTCTACAACGTTACTGTTACACCAAAAACACCTCCTTATTTCAAACTAGATTTTAGCTGAAGCTAACCATCCTAACCAACAACAAAATATCCTAAGCCAAAACTCAACAGAGCCACTAGGAAGGATATATGCTTTCATTGAAACAAAATACAAGAAAGGCTAATAGTTTGATGACAATCTACTCTAATTCACTCACGAAACAGTAATTCAAGAAGATCGAAATGCATAGGTAATTCCCATGAAACTGGTTGAGATCAATCAAATGATTGACGTGCAGATGCAGTTTCACCAGTAAAACGTGAAGATTAATCATCTAACTGATCCTACACCAGGCCAATGGCCAGGTAGGATGGGACTCTTACGTTCAACAAACCTTGTAACTCTTCTGCAGTAAAACCTCGTACACCCAAGTACTTCTCTGCAGCTGCCACCACAACATCTATGTTCTGTGATTTACGTTCCATTTCTGCAGTACAGTTGATAACCATGGCAATGAACACTAAGAAGCCATCCTTACTGAAGCACAAATTCATATCACTCTGTATTGACCCTAGGCCTACTACTAACACTTGACCCATCATCCTCTACTCTTTTCACTGTCTCAGCATACAACACTTTCTGTTCTACTCTAACCCTGGCAACCTCAACCTGTCTTTCTCGCACCGGGCACATCTGATCCCCAGCAACATGGGCACCCCGACAATTGACACACAGTTTTTTACACCGATACTACACATTCCTTCGTCCCATGCCCTCCTACACACTTCTCACATCTTGGAATCTCTTTCCTACACACTGCTGAAACATGATCATAAGCTTGGCATCTCTAACACCTTGATGTGTTCGGCACAAAAGCTCTCACTGGATAATTACATATCTTTACATTATTTTATCAGGTCTGCTTCAAAACTCAAAAGGACAGACAATGTAATGTCTTCTCAGTTTCACCACAAGGACTGCATCTCACAAAAATGGCGGGCATCACAGAAACAGGGAATTTTAAATTTCAGTTGTCTAATCTCAACAATTAATGCCACCCCAGTAATCACTCCTTTCAAAGGCTGTACTGCTCCGGAGAGCAAAGCAAGTCACAGGTCTTGTCCCTAGTCACGTGACGTGAAGAGTCTGCTTCCTCTGGACGGAAGAAACACAGAAAATCGTCACGTCCACTTCGAGCTACCTTCTGTCATGTCTGCTCCCGCTCCCCTCTCTGGCACTCGAGGGTGCCAGGCGGCCCATCATTACACACACCTGTCACCATCGTTACGCGCATCAGCACTTCTTGGGACTCACTTCTTGGACTCTATTACTTTATTGATTGCCTCCCCTATATCTGTCACTTCCTCAGTTTCTTCCCCGTGTCTGCATTAATGTTGTTTTGTTCCCCCTGTCCAGACGCGGCTCTTATTTTGTTCTATGTCCGTTTGTCCATAAAATATTCACTCCCTGTGCTTGCTTCTCGTCTCCCAGCGTCTGTCCACACAGAATGCAGAAACCAATATTGCAAGCATCAGGGAGTTTTTACATTTTCTGGGGGGGTTGGTGACGTCGGGTCCGGGTGCCACTGCCGAAGGAACCAGGGGTGCCTCAGCTGGCTCGTCAGGCTTCCATGCCTTAGCTGGCTCTAGAGATTTTCTTGCCTCGGTTGGCTCGGCAGGATCCCATCCCACATCATGTCTCAGCTGGCTCGTCGGGCTCCCACGCCTCAGCCAGCTCATCAGGCTCCCATCCCACATCATGTCTCAGCTGGCTCGTCGGGCTCCCACGCCTCAGCAGGCACGTCAGGCTCCCATGCCTCAGCCGGTTCATCGGGCTCCCAAGCCTCAGCTGGCTCGTCGGGCTTCCACACTGCAGGCAAGCCTGTCAGGCTCGCCCAGGTGGGACGTTGGGTACTGACACGCCTGCTCCTGCACCTGTTCTCCTCTCTGGCGCTCGAGGGCACCATGTCGCCCATCATTGCGCACACCTGTCACCATCGTTAGGCGCATCAGCGCTTCATGGGACTCACCTGGACTCTATTACTTTATTGATTGCCTCCCCTATATCTGTCACTTCCTCAGTTTCTTCCCCATGTCTGCATTAATGTCATTTTGTTCCCGGTCCAGACGCTGTTCTTGTTTTGTTATATGTCCGTTTATCCATTAAATCTTCACTCCATGTACTTGCTTCTCGTCTCCCAGCATCTGTCCTCACACCTTCACCTATTTAAAAGTACCCAACTTATTTTCTACCCAGCCTAAGGCTACATATGGATCAGCCAAAAGGCAGGGATCCACTTTCTCCAAAAACGTTCCTCCCACTGGTCCCTGAAGTGGCAGGTAGTAGATTACGTAAAAATACTTTGTAACTTGTTCAAATTCCAATTCAAGAGGCGAGCACCCTGACTGAATTGTCGATAATTTCACAGTAAAACAGTTTGTTTTTAATAGAAAAGGGGGTTAAATATGAGGCAGATTATCTGTAGGCAAGCTCTATGTGTTTCTTAGTTTAAGTTGAGACTTTTCTTAAATTATCGGCCAACGTAGTAGGCTACGGGATCTGGGTTCGGTTTGCCGATCTGGGCCCGAAATCCCATGGTAGATCTGGGCATGGTTTCCAAAGAGCATCTTAAGGCTAAGTTCATTGTTAGAACCATAAGATCCTATGATTCTAAGATGAATTTAGCCTTAAGATGCTTTTTGGAAACCGGGCCCATATCACCATGGGTCAAGGGCAAGGCCAGACAGAGGAGGTGAGATGACATTTTCACTTTTTCCCAATTAGCATATAACATGCATTTGGTGTCATCAGATTTTCATAAATGCAATAACTGAAATTTAGCCATAATGTTGTTTGAAACAAGGTTCTGGATTATTTAATATACCTAATCTAAATGCCAGAAAATAATGACCATGCTCATAGAATTGAAAGAAAAAATGTATGAATACAGAATCTGCATTAATATTGATACTGTAGGCTACATTGATTACTTTATTACCAACATTTATCTGTGGCTTTCTTTCGTTTTCGTAACGGGTCGCGAAACAACCTATGGGAACTCCACACGATGTGTAATATGTGCAGGGTCACAAAGCCTTGGCACACACATCCATGGTCTCACATCACCTCTCCGAGTTGGGACTAACAATTCACTCGGAAAATAGTTATCTAGTCCCCACTCAATGTGTGCACTTTCTGGGCTTGACATTGGACAATCAAATCTTTCGAGAAACACTCTCCAGAAAGAGTGGTATCTTTGACAAATTGTCTTTCAACATTCAAACTGAGAAAACAGGTGACAGCGCTAGAGAGTCAGAGGCTCCTAGGATGCCTAGCTGCTGCAGTCCATTTTGTACCATTAGGCTTGCTCCACATGCGGCCAATACAGCGTTGGTATGACAGAAGGGACAAACACAAAACGCTGGCAATTTCAATGAGTTGCTGGAGAGCAATACAATGGTGGCCCCTAGCATTTCAAACTCCAAGTGGAGTTCTCCTAGGTGCAGTTCACAACCAGATGTGACATAGACACAGGGAGTCAGAAAGCAGGTGCAGTCGGTGAGTTTAACCAGAATGAATATAGAGAGAATACAAAAACAGGAGAAGCGTCTGAACATGAAAACAGAAACAATACTGCCTGATGGGTGATACAACGGAGTGCTAGATAAAGTGGAAGTAATCAGGGTAGTGATGAAGTCCAGGTGTGCCTAATGATGGGGCACAGGTATGCGTAATGATGAGTTGCCAGGACCGGTAGTAGGGAGCGGGAGTAGACATGACACCGGGTTACTATGACCACAGATGCCTCCCTACAGGGATGAGGAGCAGTCTTGAACCAGTCAGTGGTCCATGATGTATGGTCAGCACCATGGACAATGCCTCACATCAACGTACTGGAGCTCAATGCGGTTCACCTGGCATTCTGGCACTTCCTCCCAGTACTGAGAGGACAACATGTACTGATATGGACAGACAACACATCCGTGGTTGCACACATCAACCACCGGGGCGGACTGAGGTCAATGGCACTGCACCAGATAACAAAGGTGATACACCTGCCAGGGGTGGAGAATCAGGCAGCAGACCTTCTCTCCAGAGGAGGCCCTCTTCCTTCAGACTAGAGGATACATCCCACCGTAGTGGAGAAGATCTGGGTGCGTTTCGGAAGGGTCATCGTCGATCTGCTCGCATCGCAAGACTCAACCTATTGTCCTATTTGGTTCTCAATAAAGGGTCAATCAGGCCGCCTCGGCCACACAGATGGCCAAGGGGGCTGCTGTATGCGTTTCCACCAATTCTCTTGCTCCCTCAGGTCTTGAGAAAGATCAGTCTCATGAGCGAGTCAGTTCTACTTGTTGCTCCACATTGGCCACAGCAGCACTGGTTTTCAGACCTTGTATAGCTGACAACCTCCCAACCATGGGAACTCCCTCTTCGAGCGGACCTCCTGTCACAAGCGAACGGCAAGCTTTGGCACCCCAAACCCAGCATACTGAAGTTGTGGGTGTGGCCTCCAAACGTGACCGCCTTGTAGCTGCAGTGTTGCCCTCCTTGGTAATTGATACAATTCAGGCAGCCAGAGCATCCTCTATGCCAAGCCTAGGCAAATTCAGTCCTTGGGGGCCTGATTGGTGTCACACTTTTACCCCAGCCCCAACTAACACACCTGACTCCAATAATCAACTAATCATGATCTTCAGTTAAAAATGAAATTAGTTTAAATCAGCTGTGTTTGCTAGGGATGGGGGAAAAGTGTAACACCAATCAGGACCCTGAAGGACTGGAATTGCCCAGGCCTGCTCTACGTGAACCCTGTATTCCTAAAAGTGGAACGTGTTCAGGAGGTGATGTGTCGACCATACAGAATCGCCATCTTCCTGACCAATTTCTGTCATTTTGACTTTCCTCCAGGAGCTTATGACTGCAGGGAAGTCCCCATCTACATTGAAGGTGTATATGGAAGCCATCTCTATGGGTCATGACCAGATTGCAGTTGCATCATCATGGGCACACCCTCTAGTATCGCAATTCATGTAAGGTGCCCACAGGCTACGGCCCCCCAAGGCTCCTTCAGTACCCTCATGGGAGTCAGGTGTTGTCCTACTATCACTTATGAGCCCACCATTTGAGCCACTCTTCACTTGAGCTATGTGAGCTCTCAGTCAAGACTGACAAAACCAGTATTATTTCCTAATGTGCTTTCATCATCACATGCTAACCAGCCCTTAATCATAGCAGCATTTCACCCACCTCCTCACTTCTCACAGGAGAGTTGTGAGTTGCATTCACTTTGCCCGGTTAGGGCATTGAGTGCCTATCTTGCTCCAACAAGAACTGTTTGTCAAACAGAACAGCTTTTTGTGTGTTATGGGGCTAACACCAAAGGGGAAGCAGAGACTGGCACATTGGATTACCAATGCAGTGTCAAAATCACACGCTGCAGCAAGTAGACCAACTCCAGACAGCCACTTCATGGGCACTGTTTAGAGGGGCTTCACTGGACTCTATATGTGCTGCTGCAAGTTGAGCAACAACCATGACTTTCATGAGGAACTAAAGACTCAATGTAATGTCCACACCATCAGTGGGGACACCAAGCTTTCATGTCGTTCCTTCACCTCCGTGGAGTTCATGTGATGTAATAGACTGTATGTCACACTGGTTCTGGACACTGCAAGCTCTTTGAACACAGATAAGTGAACATACCGTGAACCTTGTACTTATCAACCATCATTGAGAAAATGAATACAGAGGTCGTCTAGTCTTGGTGCTGTTGCACCCAATTGAAGCCTCATGTTGTAAGTTCTAGCTTTCAGCTTGCGTGTGTATACGGTTGTATACCACAGTTGAAATTTTGTGTTACCCTGTTGAGTAATTTTATTATGTTGCATCCTGTGGGGGATATAAGGACATCCCAGGGACTCATCTGGAATAAGTTAAATGGTGAGTCATCCCTCTCTGTTGTTCAAAAGATCTCTTTGGTACAGCCTTTCCCATCGGTCGTTTGGTGACCAGTTACGAAAATGAAAGAGAACGGTGGATTATGGATGTAACCTTGGTTCTCTGAGTAGAGTAATGGGTCACCAAGCTTTCATGTCGTTCCTTCACCTCCGTGGAGTTCATGTGATGTAATAGACTGTATGTCACACTGCCTTTTATAGTGACAGGTCACGTAGGTATAGTAAGGGTGTGGCATGACTTTAGATGTATACATATTTGATATTAAGCATCTAAATCACATCCCGTGAAGGGGAAGGAGTTCCCATAGGTCATTTGGCGGCCCCTTATTCTACTCAGAGAACCAAAGTTACGTCTGTAACCCAACGTTCTACAGTATGTATGTACACTGCTTTGTTAGGCATTATGACTTTGTTCACCTAGAAACACACAAAAAGACCAGAAAAAGTACAATAGGTTAAAGTAACTGTCAGTGGTGTAAAGTACTTAAGTACAAATAGTTTAAAGTACTACTTAAGCAGTTTTTGGGGGTATCTGTACTTTACTATTTATACTTTTGACTACTTTTACTTCACTACATTCCTGAAGAAAATATTGTACTTTTTACTCCATACATTTTCCTTGACACCCAAAAGTACTCTTTACATTTTGAATGCTTAGCAGGACAGGAAAATAGTCCAATTCACGCCCTTATCAACCGAACATACTATGTCATCCCTACTGCCTCTGATCTGGCGGACTCACTAAACCAACATGCTTTGTTTGTAAATGATGTCTGAGTGTTGGAGTGTGCCATCTGGTTTGCTTAATATAAAGAATTTGAAATTATTTCTACTTTTACTTTCAATACTTAAGTATATTTTAAACCAAATACTTTTAGACTTTTACTCAAGTACAATTTTACTGGGTGACTTTTACTTTTACTTGATTCATTTTCTATTAAGGTATCTTTAACTTTTACTCAAGTATGACAGTTGGGTACTTTTTCCACCACTGGTGTCACGCCCTGACCTTAGAGAGCCGTTTTATTTCTCTATTTGGTAGGGTCGGGGTGTGTGTGGGGTGGGCATTCTATGTTCGATTTTCTATGTTTTTGTTTTTGTTTATTTTGGCCGGGTATGGTTCTCAATCAGGGACAGCTGTCTATCGTTGTCTCTGATTGGGAACCATACTTAGGTAACCCTTTTTCCCACCTGTCTTTGTGGGTAGTTTACTTTGTTAGAGGCATCATAGCCTAAGTTAAGCTTCACGGTCATTTCTGTGTTTTGTTGGCGACATTTACCTAATTAACAGAAATGTATGCTCACCACGCTGCACTTTGGTCTCCTTCTTACGACGCCTGTGACAACTGGTAACTGTCCAGTGAAAGTCTCCATTTAAAATTTTTATATTCTGTTAACTCTGTTCTGTTAACTCATAACCCCAAATAATGAAAGCATAAAGTGGGAAAAAAAACACTTGTATTTCAAACAGACCATTTAAAAAAAATGCTTGCTAGTTCCTCATAGAGAATGATGTCATCCTCAGCTGGCCAATCAGCAGTCTACTGTCAATAATATTCTTTATGATCAGTATATGCCCACACCATTCTGTTGTTGAGGTACTCCCGAAACATTTCAAATCTAATCAAATTGTATTTGTCACAAGAGCCGAATACAACATGTGTAGACTTTACTGTGAAATGCTTATTTACGAGCCCTTTCCCAACAATGCAGAGTTAAAAGTAAGAAAAATGTATAAGTAATAATAAAAATGTGCTAAATAAAACAAGGAAAATAGTAACACAATAAAATAACAATAACGAGTCTATATGCAAGGAGTACCGGTACTGAGTCAATGTGCAGGGGTATGAGGTAGTTGAGGTAATTGAGGTAATATGTACATGTAGGTAGGGATAAAAGTGAATAGGCAATCAGGATAGATAATAAACAGAGTAGCAGCAACGCATGTGAGGAGTGTGAAAGAGTACAAAAGACTGTCTGTGTGTGTGTTTGGCGTCAATGTGGATGTGTGTGTGTGTGTGTGTGCGTGTTGGAGTGTCAGTGTAGTATGTGTGGTGAGTGTGTCGGTAGAGTCTAGTGAGTGTGCATAGAGCCAGTGAAAAGAATATGTATACAAAAAACACAGAAAAGCTTATTTTTAACATATTTCATTACTGTTTTTTGAAAGGAAAACTATTTTACACATTGTAATTCATTATAGGCCATATTTGATATCAAACTGACTTCAGTCTCTTATGGGTGATGTCATTAGAGAGCGGAAAACATGAGGTGAGGTGAACCGTACTCATCACTAGGTGTGTCACTACCTGCTGAGCATCGATGTGATCAGTTTGCTAAGAGAGAGAGAGGGGGGGGGGGGGGTGACCTAATACCCAAGAAAAGCGATGAAGTCATAACCACCTGACTCATATTCCCAGCTGAGACCAGTTTTCCCAATCTCCATAAGCCTGTGTGTGTGTGTGTGTGTGTGTGTGTGTGTGTGTGTGTGTGTGCAAGAGAGAAAGTGAGTGAGTGTATGCCTGTCCAGGGAGTTGTTGGGGAGGATCATGCCTTTAATAGTGAAAGAGGGTGTTGAATAAACCTTGGTGTGGATATGTTTGTCACACCAATCCTACCACTCTTCTGTTAAACACATTCCCTCACATACAGTAAATGGAGCTTGCCTTGTAGTGAGAGAAACACATTAACAGCCTCACTCACAGAGAAGTTTTATGGGGCTGTATTTATGGATTGCCGTTCATTGAGAAAATGCTGCCGTTTCATTGACAACTTCTAGAGTGTTCAGGGAAAAAACACAATCAATTGGATGAAGTCAAAGAGGCAAATAAAACCAGTAAGGACCAGGTTTAAGTGAATAACATATTGATAAGTGTCATGTTTGTCTAAGTCAAGCTAACTGATTATGGTTTATGTGAAATAATCTGCAATTTTAAACTGATCCTCTTACAGAGGATTCTATTGCCGTCTTGTCTGCA
Source organism: Oncorhynchus mykiss (assembly GCF_057628025.1). Lineage (NCBI taxonomy): Eukaryota > Metazoa > Chordata > Actinopteri > Salmoniformes > Salmonidae > Oncorhynchus > Oncorhynchus mykiss. The sequence continues at coordinate 32,210,653 of NC_143023.1, forward strand.
CAAAGCTGATACAATGCAGGGCATTTTAGGCTATACTCAGCTTAGAATGAGATATTAGTGCAAGATATGACATGGTGTCATCATATGCAGGAGAAGTTACGTCATCCACATGTGCTGGTTCACTGTATGACATCAGCATTTGGCGGCAGGCCAACATCTCCATTGTGCTCATAGCATCATTCAGGAGACAGCGGGGCACCAAACATGTCATGAAAGGACATCTGGACATGAAAATCAAAGGGATGCCCCTTGGGGGTTTCTTAAAGATGTCTTTACACTCCATTAAGTCCACTTTGAAAGACAGACACTGTCCATAGGTGGATACGGTGTTTGCATGAGTTGTTGGACAAAGAGATTGTTGTCTGTCTCTGTGGCACAGTAAACCAAAGCACCTCCCCACAGATGCAGCTTCCCTTTCAGAGGGTGCAGAAGGGAGACAGGCATAATCAAACAGCCAGATGGTCAAGATCATTGAGCGTTTTTTTATGTGGGCATGTAACATGACCTCAGCACTCTGGGTTTTATCAAGCATCCTCCATACACGCACAGCTGATGAGTTTGTACACTCAAACTACTAGGTAATAACATGTGGATGTAAACCAGGCCTGCTGTGTCTGATCTTTTAGCGGCATACTGTGTGAAACTTGTACTGGGTGGGGTCAGATCAGGATCCCTAAATGTAGGTTTATAGAGAGAGATAATGTAAGGAATACAGTATCATCACAAACAGGCCCATAACCCAGAGCCCCAGACACCCAGACAGACTGGGGTGGGGGGGAAAGATTATCCCTGATCTGTCCTCTTTATTGATTGGGCCTTGGGCTCCCTGCAGACCCCATTAATGGAGGCAGATGACCTCTTGGACAACACTGGCTCTGTGTGTCACTGAGAAGCTGTTCCTTCTCCAGCGTCTGCCACAAAGCCTCTCCCCCATCCTCACACTCTCCCCAGCCCTCAAGCCTCTCTGCTGGGATAGGGGGATACAGACCCCCTCCCCCAGTCCTTTATTCATCCCCAGCAATCCGGCTGTTGGTGCTGTTGTTGTCATAGAGGCCTTGGGGTTAGGTGGACTAATACAGGGTTTTTAATCCTGTATTCCTTTGTACATATTAGTTCCCCTCTCCTCATGGGCCAGCCTTGGGAGAGCACCCCTTTCTGATTAGCACCCAGGGCAGGTGTCAGAGTCTAGACTCTCTAGACTATGATTATGCACAGGTACACCTGAACTGACCTTTGTTGTGACAGTGTCTTTCAACACATGACATAGCCTACTCATCTGTAGTGACTCAGTCAGTGTCTCATGTGAACAGAAGAGAAAGTTGAGGGATTTTTAAAAAAAATGTTTGAACTATTTACAAATTAATTGCAGAGATTATGGATGAAAAAATGAGCTCATCTGCAGACTCAGGCACATTTACAGTACATTAATGTGAACACTGGAACGTTTACTGATTAATGTGAACTGTCCCTGTTAAATAAATGGCATATAACTAAATAAATCATTAATTAAATAATGATTTATTGAGTAATTGTTTCTCAGTTTCATACATACTCAAATTGTAATGGTTGTAAAAAAAACTATTATGGCGTAAACATCATCATGGTTATAAATGAGTGTTTTATCAATGCATTAGGCTAAACATTCATTATGAACATGTAATACTGCTGGATTACCACATTATTAGGTATAGTTATTGTATATGGATTTGTGCCCATGAAATTAGTGGGAGACTGTCTGATCACATACCCAGTCTGTCACATCCCAAATGAAGGAGGGTTGTTGTTGTTATCAGTAATGTAATGCATGACAAGGCCACATACAGTATATGGTGACAAGTGATTCATTGAACTCACTCTGTGGGGTTCAAGTCCTCAGATAATCTGGTTAAACCAGTCCAGCCAAACCATATCCACTTTGATAATACAATGAGAGCATCAAATCATTCGATGATATTCATAATCGGTTAGGCTAACTATAGTTTTGTCAGTGCTGAACATATCACCCATTTGAGGGTGGCTTTGGTGACAAACGTCAAGGTTTCCACAGTTAGTTCGAAGGACACCAGAAACAGCAAGATAACATAATTGCTTATGCGAAGTGCACAGGAAAAAGTAATGGAAACGGTAAATTACCGATCAAATTAACCGTATCGTGGTTGGTAAGAGAACAAGCAGTGATGCCCCCCACAGTTTGCCACAACACTGCCATGCGCACCCACACTGCGCCCGCGACAGGCACTATAGGCTACATAAGATATGACTACTGTTCCGCTCCAATTCACTATTGAGAGTTTGTATTGTTCACTTGTGAAATGAGACATTGGAGACATTTTAACTTAAAACACTGGAGATAGATTGTATTATTCAATTGTACTATTATTTGTATTATTATTATTACTACTAAGCACATGTGTCTTTGTGTTATTATACAACCATGCCGCCAGGCGTGGCTTCTCTAGAGGACATTTTGGTATGTAGATTTCGCGAGGCAAACGCGGTTCTTTGTTCGCGCCAGGCAAGAAATGCTGCAAGCAAGAGCTCTGCTTACGGGAAATATGTAAGGACATTTTTTTTTAAAGATTCCTGCTGCACAGGGTCTGCAACGCCTGTCTGACAACTCCCTTTCTCCTCTCCTCCTCACCCCCTCCTCCTACGTTACAGCCCCCATGCGCAACGGCGCCCGAGACAACAACGCGGTGACCTGCAGCAACCCACGACGAGTGGGGTGGGCGGAACCCCGAAATATGTCACTTAACTCCTTCATTCTCGATAGACAGAATAACGCAAATCCTCCCCAATACAGTGAACGAAGTCGTTAAGGTTTCACAAATAAACTACATCCAAAGTCCATCTATCCCTCAGTAGGCTACTGCGTCCCACCATACATAATACAACATTGCCAATATACCAAAACAGTACGCTATGGTGCCCAAATAGTAACTTGAATCGGGAAACAATCCTAAATGCATCCACTTTTGACATTTTATTGAGGGGGAATTATTAAACTATAGCCCATGCATCCTTGTACAAGTAGCCTACAGTAAAAAGACCGTTGCGGTCTTGCATTGCAGGGATGGGGAATGAGTAGCGTTGCTTGAATCTAACGCATGGCTGATATGGACAAAGGAAAGGTGGAGGGAATATTTTTTATTTTTTTTCCATACGTGAGGAAAAACGCGGGGGTTGGTTTCTGAGATGCCACAGGCTTGGGAACCTGAGACGGAATGGTATAACGGGAGGGCGGTGCGTTTTCTCTCAGCGAGGAGGGGAGTGTGTACCAGACGGGGTGGAGTGATGCATCGCCTAGCCCCTCTCCGTTCAGACGGCCTTGTGTCCCGTTTGCCTAGAGCTGAGAGAATACTGTATTGCAAGTTGGCCTATAGCAGACAGAGAGAGGGGCAGGTCTATGGGAGGGACTAGCGCAGAGGCAGAATTGGAAGGAGGAGGGGGCGGGGAGGCGGCACGGGTGCTGTTTCTCCAGTCTCTTTCCCCTGTCTTTGTCTCACACTCTTTTGTTAGCCATGCCTAGCCTGCTGGTTCTAGCAGGGATCATGGAGAAAAATGGGGGCTACGGCGGGGATCTAGCCGGCTCCGGGTACGGAAGCGAAGGTCTCCTAGTGCCACCCGACGAGGAAGAAGACGACTCCCGTGCCCTGAGGGTCGCGCTGGGCCAGCTGTCTCTACTGGGGCTTGGTGAAGGCGAGGACGGTGGTGGGGCTCCTGGAACTGGAGTACAGGATCGGAGTAACAATAACAATAACCATCACAACCATACCAATAATATTGGCGTAGGTATTGGTGACACAGGGCTTTTGCAAGGGAAGAACAAGTTATGTGTCCTGTACGAGGGTTCTTCAAGTGAGACGAAAGGACGAGGCTGCAACATAACAGAATGCGTTCCCGTGCCCAGCTCAGAACATGTGGCCGAAATAGTGGGGAGACAAGGTAAAGATTCCAACCAAATGTTCCTATTGAAAGTTATGTTGCAGTTCTGAGCTTAATGTGTCTCCCTGTAGTTTGTAGGGTGTTTTGATAACGCTCTATAACTGTTACGTTAGCTGGTGTTATTGATATAGAAAAGGGAGTGGTGTTATTTTTTGTTGTATTCTTCTACACAGGCTTCCTTACCACTCTTTGGCATGGTAACAAATCTGTTTCAAGTTAACATACAGTGGCAGAAACTGCAACATTGTTGCAACTAGGCTCAGTTCTATTGTCCTTCTAGTGAATTTCAAACGTGGGGAGACACAAAGCAGGACTGTAACCGTTACCTCATGGGCGCATTATTCTACATCCAGCCATCAATGTCAGCTCACAGACGCACACTTCAGGCAGGGATAGCACTTGCTTCCTTTGTCGTCTGAACGCGCGAGACTGTTAAAAAAAACGCAACGTGCTGCTGGTAACGGAGGAATCTCGTTCGCCCTGAAATGTTTACAAATTATTTACTCTCATTATTGTGAATAGAGCTTGTATTTGAGTGACGTTTGATGTTTTCAAGCTGTTGTTTTCGTTTTCGTAAATTCAAATTATGTTAATTGTTTTTGTTGCTGACTGCCCCAGTGACACAATTAGACAATGGCAAGTGTGTTTCTCTATATTCTCTTTTCTTGAGCAGTTTAAAAGTGAATTCCCAGATTTAAGATGGATATATCTGTGTATTGAGTAATTGTCGAAGACCTCGACATGAACTTGAATGACAGCAGCTGTCAAACAAAGGTGTGAAAGTGAGGGGAGGGGTACCTTATTAGGCAGTGTTACCAGTAGACGCTTGGGATGATCATAGGAATCGAAGCGTGACTCAGCCAGAAGTTGGACCAACGTGTCGAGTTGAATGTTGTGTGGTTCTTATATTTTATGATATAAAATAAGAACAAATAATAACAAAATATGTTGCCTTTTTAAAACCTATTGCCCATATCAGACTGTAATATATTGATTCTCCAGATTGCTTGTAACCTGTACAACTCTCAGAACCAGCAACTTATTGCGTTGTGCTACATGGTTGTTTTTGTTTGACTGCACCTATTGTTGACTGGCTCTGTTGTGATGAGTCCAAACGATACAGAGGGGCTGGTTAGACAAGCAGGGATAAATGGATGGGTCGATTGTTGGTGGGTCAGAGGCACTGGGCATTAAAAGGGTGAGTCACACCCAAACCAAGGACTCCCTTACCTAATGGGGGGGTAAGGGAAACCAATTCAGCCAGTGGATCCTAATTCATGTTTTTGGGCTTACACAAATCCACAGGTTCCCACAATGTCAAGTGGGTCCAAGGCAGCAGAGACCATTTGCTTCAACTCCATTTTTTCCATAGATGTGGGGATCTGGTTTTTGTTGTGCCGTTAAGTGCCCTCATCTTCCTGTGCGTCTCCTGTTCGTTACTCTGAAGTGTTTTAATAGGGTAACTGAAGACAGCCGGAGGGTGGATCCAGTGAGCACAAGTGCAGCAGAGGGCTTTGTGTTGACTGAGAAATACTGATTTGGGGGATTGGGGATGAGCTCTTTTGATTCAGGGCCTCGTTAGTTAGTTCACATTCAATGCCCTCCTTCCCAGGGTCGACTACTGCCTGGTGAATCTGGCAAGTCAATGTCCCGTCCTGGAGAGGCGAATGTTATCATTTTCTCCTTTGTCAAAGTCATTTGAACTGATTCCGGGGGATGCTTTTTGTATCGTCTAGGGCTGTATTATTACGACTTTAGGTCAAGGGTGGGTTTGTTGTGCATGCGCCACTAACAATGCACACAGTACTGGAAAGCATGCTCTCCAAATGAAAGACATGGCATACAGTTGTGGAATGATCTAGAATGCTCTTTGTCATTTGCCTGAAGGAAATTGTAAAGGTTCCAGTGGAGTCCCTTTCTTTGTCTCCTCTGTTCATAGTTTTATGTCGCCTATTGGTCTCAACTTAAATATTCACCTTCCTGCTACAAAGGATCACAAAACCTTACATCTATCCTAAGTTAACACATGGTTTAATATAATAACATTGTGGTTATTGCATGAGTTATCACTGTCATACATATATGTTAAATAACTATCATACATATTATAAAGCCTGAGTGTTCCATCTAACACCATCATGCTTGAACCCCAACTAATATCACCACCGCCATCGTCCTCAATAAATAAATAATAAATGTAGTTTGAACTCTTCAGCCCTCAGAGCCTCACTGAGTCACTCAGTCAGTGCCATCCAGGCTTCTGAAGTTAGTGCCCTAGTAAGTGGGGCTATTTAGTAGCATTAGGGAAGCACATCTCCCTCGGTTAGAGGTGTTCAGACATTTGATCCACACTGCTAAAGTCCCTGCTCAGGGACTGCAGTTGAAAATAAGCAGGCTGGCTAAAACAGGCACTTTTATAGTAATGTTGATTAATGTGCACTGTCCCTGGTAAAACGACATTTTAATAAAGAAAGTAAAGTAAAGCGTGTTTAGGCTACTGATGTCATGGTGTGCTGTGATTTGTAGTGCTACTCAGAAAGACGAGCTGAGACCTGACCATTGAATAAATTGCTAGTTATTGTTACCAGACCACGGACATACATAAGCCTCTTAAAGTCACTGCTAAGGGGAGACACTCAGGGATTCTTAGGGGTGGAACATAAACTTGCATTTCAGAATGAGAACGGTAGCTGCACACCTGCGTATTTGTCACCACAGGCTGCCGTAGTGGGGCGTTGCATGCCGTTTCCTGTTGGGTGTAGTATCACAGGTGAGGCTGTGTTTACCATATCCCTCTTGACCTCAAGAGCTCTTAACCACCCTACTCTACAATTACTCATTTTTTATTCCCCTCTTGTATTATTACCTCGTCTCAGTAGTAGAGCCGAAGGTAATTTGACATGATATAGCATTAGCCTGTACTTTCTCAAATCTAGACTCTCGCTAAAAGCACTTAATATTGTCAGCTTTTACACACTGATCAAAATCAGAACATATGCACTGCAATAGATGACCCAAAAATGATGTATGTGTGGATCGGAGGTACCAGACTTGTCAGTTCAAAGAGAGGGGCAGGTTGTTCGTGGCAACACTGTTGAATGCATCCATAACTGTAGCCATAGCACAGAATAGTTCTGATGTCCTTTGGAAATGGGTACAATATCTCATCTGTTTAGCAATGTTAGATATAGGAAATCAAATAATGGGGTGTTCTACTTTGAGATCTACAGTCTCTTCAATTATTTCAGGTTGTACAGCATATTGAGACTTGATGCCATGTGAAAACATGTGACTTAGTAATGATAATCTTGGCAGAAATGGGGGAAAAAAGTGTAATACTGTAAAATGTTGTAAAGGGGATAATGACTAGTGAACATTGCTGGACTGTCTAAAAACTCTGAAGTTGTGAGCATTTTAGACCAACATTTGCCATCTTTTAAAAAGGTATGTCAAAGGTCAACTATAAATTTAGTCTTTGTTTCCATAGAAGAAGAAAAAAACATTAAAAATTGCTTTGTATTACCATGTAGTAGAAACAATCTTAGCTATTCCAAATTCCTCATCTTTGATGAGTGTATCAGAAAATTGAATAAAAATTGTGTCCTTGGCTTTTTAAAAACTTTGTCTTTTGTTTCTGCAGGTTGCAAGATCAAAGCCTTGCGGGCCAAGACCAACACCTACATCAAGACCCCCGTGAGGGGCGAGGAGCCTGTGTTTCTCATCACGGGCCGAAAGGAGGATGTGGCCCTGGCCCGGCGCGAGATCATCTCTGCCGCCGAGCACTTCTCCATGCTCCGAGCTTCCCGCAACAAGCTGGGTGTGTCCTTCAGCGGTTCCCCGCCTGCGCCCCTGCCGGGCCAGACCACCATCCAGGTGAGGGTGCCCTACCGCGTGGTGGGGCTGGTGGTGGGGCCCAAGGGTTCCACCATCAAACGCATCCAACAGCAAACCTGCACCTACATCGTCACCCCTAGCCGAGACCGTGACCCCGTCTTCGAGATCACGGGATCACCTAGCAACGCCGAGAGGGCCCGTGAGGAGATTGAGGCGCACATCGCATTCCGAACGGGAGGTCTGCATGACCACAACAACGAGAATGACTGCTTGGGGCCGGATGGCGGCAGCCCTGTAGGCTCCGGGGGTCTGGAGAGCCGCCTGCAGCAGGTGTGGGGTCTGCAGGGGGGCCAGCGCAAGCCGTTGACCAGCAGCTTCCGCCAGAACTTCTCAGATGCCATGGTTGGAGGAGAAGGTGGTGGCGTAATCTACAGCAAGGGCAACTTCAACAGCCCTGGAGAGAAGCCCTGTTCCTACTTTGGCTCAGAGGGCACCCAGAGTTGGGGAGACCCAGACTACCCAAAACAGGTGGCCTTCTATGCCCAGCAGCGCTCCAAGAGCTTTGGAGGCCTGCCCCTGCCCCTGACCAGACTCTCTCCAGGCCTTCCTGACCCCTGTGGAGGGAACAACGGCAACTCCTCGGGCACCAACATCACTATTCTGTCTGGCTCTCCTCATGCCCAGGCCCGCCGTGCCCACAGCGAGCCAACCTCGGGCGCGGGGTTCCCTGGACGCCTCCCTGTACCGGACTCGCCACCAGCCATCCTCCGGGACTGCATGACCTGCTTCGAGAGCAAAGTGACGGCCGCCCTGGTGCCCTGCGGCCACAACCTCTTCTGCATGGAGTGTGCCATCCGCATCTGTGAGCTCAACCATCCAGAGTGCCCGGTGTGCCACACCCTGGTCTCTCAGGCTATCCGAATATTCTCCTAAAAAACACCACGTCAGTTTTTAACATTCGTTTTATCACAGTGTTTGTTCTACAATTATTTACTATTATTATTATTATTATTATACTTTTCTTTTCTCAGAAAATGTTTAAAAAAAACAAGCAGATATTTTAGAAGGCACTGCTTGCTTTACTAAAAAGTATAAGAAATATTTTGAATTTTTTCTTTTATATATATACATATATATTTTATAAAAGTTTTGTTTATAAGAAAAGTATAGTACCTAGCATTTTTTCAGTTTTTTTTACTGCTGCTGTTTTTCATTCACGAATCACAGTATGGGCGGAGTAGTAGGAACGTGAACATTTTACGATTCAGATTTATTTTACCATGAAGTGGTTTTATATGGAGAAAAGGAAGGAGGTGATCATTGAGGTTCAGTTTAACTCCCTGGTATCTTATCTGTACCTGAATGATATGGGAAGTCAAAATCAAACAGAAGGAAAAAGATTTAATCTTTCATTGCACCTTATAATCGTCTTAGTTTCGGATAGTCAGATTAATGATTGTCAATCATCCAGAAAAATGACGTAGCTGATGAAAAGGCAAATCCCTCAATGTGGCTCGAAAAAATGGAACAAGCTTTGATATTGTCATTGAAAGTCTAAATTTGTTCCAATCGAAGGACAGACTATTCCATCATTGTCATCTTTCTGACATTTGTGTCCCTTTACAAGCTCGTTGTTATACCTGGTAGTCCTCCCTAAACACCTGTTAGAATGTTAACAATATGGGACAGCAGACAAACGCCTTTCTTTATGCAGATATGTCTTACAGATTTCCTTTTTCACAAAGAGGTGAATGAATGAATGCTACACATTGTATTGCTGAAATATCACTGCAGTTTGGTGAAAAGTTTCAGCGATGCCTGTTCCTCGTGGCACTTGAAAAGCATGTTTCTTTCGCCGGTGTTAAGCACTGATTTCATTTGTGAGGTCAAAAGCCTTGGAATTCGTCCAGTTGGCTAATTTGGGAGATCCGTCTCCCCGACGGACTAATTTCAAAGCCAATTTATACCCACTTTATTGTCTTATGTGGTAATTTAGCTGTTATCTGAACGATGTAGGACAAAAACGAGAGCCACTTTTGACAGGCATCTCTCTGAGGTTTGCGCAGTTAGAGCGTTAGCCATTAGAGTGGACAGAAGCTGAGGAAAACACTGAGCTGTTCTCTGAATTGGTAATAGAGTGTGCCTAAATGGGCAAAAAGCTCCTAGAATACAGTACCACCATCCACAGAGCTCCCTCGCCACCCCTGTCCAGCAGCTTTGTATTTTAGCTCAGAGGCCTCTAATTATCAGAGCTGTGCAGAAGCAGGTGTTTAATAGCCCCCTCTTTTTCTATTTTCTTTGGGAGTGGCTTAACCCCCCCCCCCCCCCCCCCCGCCCCGCTTACTGTTCGATCGTTGGCTGTTGAAGGTAGTAATGACTGCAGCTGACCCAGAATGCATTGCCTCCCTGAGTGTGGCGTATTGTCTGGGCCCAGCGGTGGCGTGGGCCCGGAGTGCTCGGACACGGCCCGGAGAGACTCATTGATAATTAGGCAAATTGGCCGGTCCAGGTGCGGACCATGTGGCGACCCTGGTGCTGAATGGGGGGGTGAGACAGAGTCCCGGCGTGGGCTGCTGACCGCCCCACCCCTCTGTCACAGGCACAGAAGGTCCAGTCTGGGTGCAGCTGGGCGAATGGGACCCCTCCTTCCATATCCCCCTCCCTCTTTCCTTCTCTGCTGCTCTGAGCTATCCCTACTGGGGAGAGGGGCCTCCTTTGTCCCAACACTCAGGAAAAAAGCAGCATATGAAAGAAAGAGACCAACTGAACAGGCTGCCAGCTCTGAAATGAGAGTGAGGGGACTTTGCAGAAAGAAAGGATATCTACAGTGTCAGTAGATTCAGTAATTACCTAGTGTACAATTCTGACACACAGATCCAATTCTTTGAAATGCCCCACTGAACTAGATGTCTCCATGTGTTCTCAATAAGATAAGGGTATGAACACATGCAGACATATATCATTTAAGAGTATGAGGAGTCTGATCACTTGGAGTTCATCGTCCCCCCAATTAGGATGGAGGCCTTTGTGACAGAGAGCGAGTGCAGATCGAAGTTTCCATAGTTTCCCCCCCCCCCTTTATCTCCTGTCTGTATGGGACATCCTGCAGCTGCCCACTCACCACAGACACACAGGCTTAGCCAATGGCAGGCTAGCACTGGGCCTTCAGAATGAAATCAGACAATTGTAATTGACAGGAAAGCGGAGGAAACGCCCCATTTAGCCACCACTCATGCTGAATCAAATTACACACCCTTTGCCTCTGCCTTAGCCCCAGCCTGGGGATTTCAGATGGAGGGAGGGGGGATTAGAGCCGTTGGAGGATAAGAGGGGGGCTTTTTGGGGTGGAGAGAGAGAGAAGGCTGCTCTCAAAGAAAAGAGAACCTGCAGATCTCGTCTTTGTGAGAGGGGTAGTTAGAAGGCTGCTGCCTCATGTTTGCTGGTGGTGGCAGGTGAACAAGGACATGCTGGTGATTCAGCTGGTCTCCCACTAACACTGCATCAGATCGCTCTATTAAGTTGTTTTTTCAGGAGAACTCTTTTGCTCAACTTTTGTCCATCAAAATATAATGAATAGTTACAATAGACTGTTGTCCCTAGTCTAGGCAGCAACAGAGCCCCCCTTTCCCCCATTGTATTGTCAGCAGACCACTCCTGTTGTCCATGGACTGTGAAGAAATAGAACTGTACTTTCAGAGTATCTAAATTCTATTACATATTTAGAAATTCATTGACTATTTATTAATGGGGAGAACTGCACAGTGGTTTGGTCTGAACTGTCAATGACAATTTCAAGGCAGTATAACGCTGTTAACTGAATATAGTATTTTCTATTCTTTTTTATTTTGTTTTAAGCCTGAATATTTTGTATTAAAAGATAAATATTGCTTTCACTTTGGCATGAAAGTTTAGTGACATACAGTAGGCCTTCAATAGTATTGCCCCTTAAAAAAACGTTCACGTAACTATTTGTCAGAAAAGAATGTGAATCAACCGGGTTGGGTGGGGTTAAATGGAATTGGGAAATTAGGCTCTTAAACCCTTTACATTAAAATATAGAGTAAAGCACCTTATTATGAGAAAACACATCACCAAACCGACCACTGATGGTGAATATTTCTTCATAGATTTTGAAAGACATGCACATAAGGTTTCCCTATCATGTTTTTATAATATAATTATTGTTATTCCTTGTAGTAGTGGTATTATGGGAAACCTCTCATCCATTCAGTCAGTACTGATGACTTGGTTGAGTTTGCACTGGTTTAATGTAGAGGGCTTTTTAGAGAGTCTCACTGTTTTAGAGGCTGTGGGAGAAATTTGCATTGTGCTTTATGAGAAAGGATTCTGCGCATCTGTGTATATATATATATCAGTAATTTACATCCAGTCAAATGCCTGCTATATAAGTGGGATTTTGATTATTTTTACAAGGTGAAAATATCATTTTGAATTTGTTTGTTTATGGACTTTTAAGATCACTTTGATTTATATATATATATATATATATATAATGTCCCCTCATCCTTAAACATAAAGTATATTGATAGGCTACTTATATGTATGGATCTAATAAACTTAAGCATTTCATCAAGTCAAATATATAGATAAGAATACCACAATACCACATACTGTAATGATGAATACAGGGCTGTATTGATGTTTCCACTGACATATACCAATACATTCTCTCAAATATGTAAAGACATGTGTTCTAAAATATTCCTAGGTCCTTTTGGATGAATCAGGTTTTATGTACATTAGGATGAAAAGCAATAATGTCAATACTGCAACAGTAAACAAAAGAGCCAGTTTAGTAAATTCATAGAATTCAGCACCATCCATAACGCAAACTTGATTAATTTGAATATTATTCCATTTTTGGTTAATATCTTCTAAAAATGCATATGGATTTATGCCAATGTAGGATGAGAAATGTAATTAATTAGTAACAGTTTCAGGCACAATAGCATGTTTTTGTTGCTTTCCTACGTCTTGCTTTTAGTAATTTTTGACTGCTTAATCCCGTCTTTTTAACATTGAATATTAATAAGACTGCAAGTATACCTCAAATACAGGGTGTGCCAACACCAGTGCAACCTCAAGAGTTCCTCCTCTTAGTATATGTGGAATTTTGAGATCACAATACCTAATATTTGGAAGAAACCAATTGCATTGTATAAGTAAGCTTTCAGTGTAAACATACAATGCTTTTCAGGAACATAACATGAACAATTTAGGCATTTCCTGTCTGTCAAAAGCAGGAAGTCATAACTTAAATCACAAACTAAAGTAGACACAATGGCAAGACAGAAGGTTGGATTATTTCCATAGGATCTATCTAAGACCTCTTCCATATGAACGTATACTGATGCCCAATGCATTGAGCCAAACATTTTCATCACTTGGGAAAGTAGCATTTATTTAACATGTATTACTCTGTATTTATTCATGTTTAGGGAGAAACGTTTATAGTTACCATAAGCATATCATGAGAATATATTTCAGTTTTTAGATTGGTTCCAAAACATATGTAGCTGATTTGATGGCACAATTTAATTATTTCTTTATGCTATCTGTTATAAGTAGTCATTATCCAGCATTTAGCTGATTTAAAATAAAAGGTCAAAAGGTAGCCAAAGAACAAAACCTTGGAAGAGGTTCGAGGACATCTATAGAAATTATATTGCTAATCGTAAGCTTACAATTCTACGAATGTTAACACATTTCGACCTTATCATAGTTTGGATTTATTGATGAAGGTGTCTGAGGTCAATACAATAATAATCAGCTTTTGTTTTTAATAACCCGCTAGTGATAGTTTTGTCCAAAGTCATACAGCATACAAGCTTCAGTCAATATCTGTGAAATGGAGCTTGTCTCAATAAAGACATCCTGTTTCAGTTTGGTCTTTTTTTATGCTACAGTAGCTTCAGTGATCAACTATCCAATCACTGCCCAAAGACACCAGTCCTAATGCGTCACCCTCTTAAGTTGTATTTATATTGGTATTATTGCCAACGTAGATTTATGAATAATGATGTCAATAAGTTGTTTCATCACAGCTCTTAATATGAAAACGCTAGACTTGTCTTAGGAAGTTTATGTTTCTTCAGAATGGGGCAGGGACACATAATAAATGAGAAAAATAAGGGTTAGAAATTTGTCTTTGTTTACAATTCTGTTCAAATTCATGTTGAATTTCAGCTGAAGGGCTAGATTTGTCTCAAAGACCCCAGACTGAACAATAGTTGAATAATGCATAAGAAAGTTGTTAAGATTACACAAATACCCTGCAGTACCTTTGTTAGAGTTCAAAAATAATACTGCGGTTTTAATTTAATATTGTTTCTAGTTAACTTTATACTCCATGTCGAAGTATGATAGCTGAAGTTTAGTCCAGTACATAAGAGTAAAATTAAGATCCCATGGCATTAACATATTTCATCAACATAACCACAAGGTGTATAAAAAGCTTTAAAGAAATTAAGATGGACATATTTAATTCCATATATTTACCTTGAGGTGTAATTGATATAGAAATTCAAATAATGACTGTCTTATAAGATGAGGTATAGCTTGATATATGCACCCAGTCACCCAGTATATGAAGTACTCCACTTCCTTTAGTGGAGAAACAAAGATGGCGGTGAGAACTCTTAGGGGGATGTCTATTTCATTAACTTTTTTTTCAATTGTTAGTGTTCTTTATAATATATTAAAGTAACCGTAGAAACTATGAACAGTTTTCTTCTCTTTAACAAATGTACAACTCTTTATGCATTATGTATAACAATAATAGCACCCCTTTCAAGGAGTGATAGGAAATCCTTTAAATTGACGCACTTAAGCAATTATTCTGACCTATCATAATCACAAGATGAGCAAGTAATGCATTTGAATGTAAAATAAATTACCATTGCACTCTTTTTACCTTTTGGTTTATACATTTTAAAGTGAGCTGGAAAGAATTTGTGAGAAGGTTTCACCGCAGTCTATAGAGTTCTTCCAAATACATTTATAGAAAGCAACTTTAAAAATGAATATTATTACAGTTTCTTAAATCTATTTTGCTAACATGGGTTATTATTTCATAGAAAGACGAGGATTAAGTCAGTTTCAGGATGTTATTTATGAAAATCTTAAAATGAAGAAAACATATTTATGAGTAACCTCAAAAAATTTGTTTTTTTAATTAAAAATACAAGAAGTTAATATATTTCTAAACACAGGAAAGTTGGTTTCTACTAACGGTTAAAAAAAATAAAATACGTTTTATTTATGAAAGTTATGGACTCACCTCCACACTGTATTTCATTGTAAATGAAATATAAGCTGATGTGTGTTCCCCATAGCTTATATTTTAACTTCCGATATGCACTATTTAAAAGAACACCCGTGCATTCACAGTGGAATTATGACAGAAAATAATATAATATTTTTAGGATTTGGAGGTATTTTAGTCACTGAGCATCAATATTGTGCCTCAATTACACATGTATTTCTTGCATCAGCACTCTCTCTATGCTGCTTGCTTACATTTTCCCCTTTGACTAACCCCATACTGACTGGCCCCATTACACATTTCCTCTGGAGTCTTAACTTGCTTTTATTAATCTCTAACTTTTTATGCTAACACAGCTTCAGTTGTGATTGCAATGCTGAGAACGAGTGATTCAGGTGTCCCACAGGGGCACATGTTAAACACATTCAGATAAACACATTCATATGTCTACTACTTGGGACCCTTTGTGATTGGTAAGGCAAGAGAGGACATCATCAAAGCCTTAATGAATGATTACCTGAAAATTGGGCTCAAGTTTCTTCTTGAAAACATGACAGGCTGAGAACTGAGCTGAGTGATCAATAGTTTAGCACATAGGTACACTGTGTAGTAGATCTATGGTAACCAGCCACACACACACACACCAACACATTCATATCCGTACTAGTTTGCATGTATCTTGTATGGTCACCTAGACTGGATAAACACCACAGATCCTTTGTGTTTGGTTTTAACACAAGGGGTCTGGGGCTGGTTGTTCCTTGTAGATTTTCATAGTTGGCGCCCCTTCAGAAAACAGAAAAGGACAAGTGTTTCAGGTGAAGCAAAGAGAGGCCGTTTCTGTCCCCATGTGACACGGTCAGTATTTGACCCTTTTCATTTTCTCATCCCAGTTCTATAAAGAGGGAAGGAAAGCTTGATTGTCATTCCTTCACATATGGATGAACCTAAAAATGTATTTATTTAATCTCAAAACTAGGTAGTTAAAAGTGAATATTTGTCGTACAATTCAACATGTCAGGACGGTATTTTCCGCCACAACTGACTGAAGCAGGGGGACTGAAATGACCTTCACGTCGTCCTCTTCTGAAGGGGCCACCGCAGTCTGACAGTCTTTGGTAGTGTTTCTTCAGATTCTCCCGGCACCGTAGAAGTGTTTCATACCGGTCTTATAGTGGTCTTAGTGCATTAGTTTTGGGTCAGCATCTCCTGGCTTTAGTTTCTGGTTTCTCTGTGATCAGTGAGAGAGGGTTTGCCATGTGGCTGGCCGTCACTTTGATAAAATAAAGTCTTCTTTGAACTGTTACAGTGTGTCATGCCCGCAAGAGGCATGTGATATTGCAGGTTTATTTCTTAGCACATGTTTTTGTGAATAATTTGATATTTTATTATTGTATCTGCGCCATATTAGTTTTGGTTTCTGTTTTTTTTTTTTTTTTTCAAAGATTCAAGATGTATTGTAAATGTTTCTAATAAAACAAAAATGAAATCATTTCCGATGGATGCTCTGCTTTGAGTATTTAAAAAAGTTGCAGTTGTGAAATGGCAAACAATTACCATACAGTAACTCCACAGTATGCCATTTTTCAATGAAAAGTAGGCACAAGGCATAAAATAAGGAGCAAGACTTAAGAAATTACATTTATTTATACATATGCAATCTAAATATACACATGAGAATTAAATGTTTTAAAAACCTAACCTTTACTACCCAATTTACTATTGGGAATGCCACAAGGGTGAAAAAAACTCAGCAGGATAATGACTGTTCACACTGTGAACCTTTTGGCTGTGGTAATGGCACCCTGAAACTTTCCCCACACCTCCCCTCTTTTGCCAATCTATCAGATCTATAAGGGCTAGCATCCTCCGTAGTGCTTACTCTTACCAACATGACAGAACTACACACACCCAGAAAAAAGAGAAAATAAAACCATACAAAGAGACCTGGGATACTCTTATGGGATATCCCAGAAGGCATGATACTGTTCCAGTTACAATGGAGTTAATTTACAGTAAAACAAGCCGTCTTGTGTACATCAGAGACCCAGCAGCGGGCAAGGCTGAGTGCCCTTACTACCCATCTCTTGCAACATGAGCTGTCCATCCATCCAGGACAGCAGGGAGGGCTCCACTGAGACCATGGTATATGACCAGCACCACTACAACCAATATCCCCCCATCACCCTCCCATATCTCCACAGCCACAGGGAAAATGACAGCAATTCAGGTAAAACAGAAAAAAAAGGATGGTTCACAGCGGTAAAGGAGCAAGACTGGTTTGTTAGCAAAGAAGATAGGCCTGTGAGAGAAAAATTGCTGCGCACAAAGTACTTTGTAATGGGTTTCATCAGAAGAGCAAACTTTATTATGTGTAAAGACAAAGGGAAGTCGAAGTGCACTGATAAAATGGACATGAAAAGTTCTCCACGGACCCCCATTTTGTGCAGTTTAGATTGGCCTGACATTCGACCAGGTACATTTGGGATGAGATGGCATAACTCCTCGTTTCCCCATTAGCCAAGGGTAGTTACATTTAATAACTCCCTCATAAAAGGATTTGATTACCAGTGAAATCAAGAACAAAAAGATAGAGGACACCCTTCATATATAGTAAGCAGCTTCAGATCAAACCCACCCAGTGTTGCATGTTAGCACATACCCTTTGGTCAAAGAAGACCTCAATATATAGTGTTAAATAAATATCATTGGGACAAACTCAAATAAGTTTGGGAGGAGCTGACTGACAATGGAGAGGGGGGGGGGGGGTTACACTTCAGTGAAGTCAGGTCTTCACTGCCGAATCTTATTGCCCGTTTGCTATTGAATTGGGTGTGTTCACAGGCTTATTAATTGAGCTGACAATGGGCGGGGATCAGTTCACAATGAGTGAGACAAAAACTGTGTAAAGATATGGCGGACCATGCCCTAACATGCTCAATTTCTCAATTCATGTAAATGAATTCAAATCATGTCCTCTTTCATATTTAAAACCGATCAAGTCAAGGCATAACCATAAAGCTTATTGAATTAAATGGGGACAGACTTCAGAAGAAACAATGCAAAGAGGCTACAGAAACACTCGGTTGCCCCCCCCCCCCCCCTTTGTATCTCTCCCCTTGTTTCTGTCTGCCTGTATCCTTGTCTCTAGGTTTCTCTTCATCTCCCAGTCCTCCCTCTCCGTCTACCTGTCTGTCCCTGACTCTCCCTGACGGTGGTGAGGCCTCAGTTGTTCTGGCAGCAGGCACTCGACTTGGCAGCGTTCTGCGTGGGCTGCACCGTGATCGGCACCACATTGGAGTTGGGCGAGAAGTCGGTGTCGCTGCGGCCCGTCATTTGCCTCTGGGACACAATGTTGTAGATGGCTGCAGGAGACAGAAAGAGACAAGTGAGAACACAACAGTCGCTGTTGGGTTGTTAGGTGATGAGAAAGGGAGTGTGTTTCGTCAAACACTACAGTGGATACAAAACTCACAACAAGATGGTAATGCAATGGGGACCTAACAGCATTTCACTTTCCAGGGTTGTGTAAATAAATACCAAAACAAACATAAAAATGGAGACAAGTTGTCATAGAAACCAGCAGCACCCTGTGGCTCCTAGGGACTGAACTTCTGCACCTTTCCTAGGATTACTCGAGTCTGGCATGCAAAACTAACTTCAGACTGACTCATACATGCCACTGACTGATGGTGAATCCCCAAGTCACTTCCCCGCCTCTAAATTAGCAAGAGCTTGAAAACGAGCAGACAAGATGACCTAAACTAACCCTTGATCTGGTATTTCAACAACTGGCTACAGTCAGCATGCTTCCCGGGTCAGGGAGTCTCTAGTTCAATTCCTACATGGCTGTGTTTGAGCACTGTTATGCACTCTGTTCTCCTCTCTTAAATTAGCTAATTAGAACTATCATTAGCTCAAGTTTCTATGAATGAAACATTTGTTGAAGAGTAGAATTACTAATTGTACAAATGCAGGGAGTGGGAATTGTATGTGGAGGGGGAAAGCAGAACACAAATAGCAGGGAGCATGCTGACAGCCATTTATCAACTGATTTTAAGGCCTCAGTGAGAGGCTTGTTCCTCAGACACTCTTGGGTTTTTGAGTTGGCCGTTGCTAATTTTCTATTTTATGGCGGCCACGCATTAACAAGGGCCTTTCTAAGGTGTGGCTAATACGTCACTAAGTTGCTCTTGTAGAAGTACTTAATGTGAGTTGTTCTGGGTATGAGGGACTAAATTGTGTCTTCCTAAAACGATGAGACATCTGGAAAGCTCATATTTG